>NC_136489.1:56379874-56539874 GCF_053919585.1 Euprymna scolopes | reverse complement strand
TTTACGGATTTATAAAGAATCGGAATTAGAACTTGTATCGGAATCGGAGAAAAATATTAGAATCGTTCCATCACTACAAGATACACTTACATCATCAGATTCAGTATGGTTATGGCAAACAGAAAATGTAATGCAATTATTCTGCTGGGATCACTAGGAACCAACTTAGTGCACCGAGGAAAGGGAGGATTGGGGCTTATTTAATTCTTACTAGCAATTTGCAAAATCAGCACTGAAACTAGGTCAAAACATGTTAGTCTTCTGCTTTCTTTCTATTATGTTGAACCAATTTACAGAGAAATAGATTTCTAACTGTTTTTTTTTTCCTTATCCATGTAATGGACAGTCCTGGATAGCTGTTCTAGTTCAGAATAATCAGCTATTTTGCACTGCGATAGTCAGGGTGATGAAGTTTATGATTATGGAAAAATATTATGATGTAAAACATGCACAACAAAAACTTGTCTAGATACAACCGCTGTCAATAGTTTCCCTTTTTCTCTCTCTCTCTCTTCCTAAAACTAAACAAAATTTCAATGAGAAAAATTTCTTTACTAAAACTATTTGTCTGTGTAACAATACCATGCGGCTGCAAGATAGTTGTTTTCAAGTCTAATGTAAACAAATTCTTGCTGCGCTACTCTCTGAAATAATCAAATTTTGTCCAATCACCATCATCATTACCAATCATCATGGTATTGTTTCACTGTCCACTTGATACTCACTTAACTCTTGTACTTGAGTGGCCTTAATGTCTCTATAAGTGATAACACTTTATTAAAAAAAAAAAATAAGACTAAATGTAATTTCTAATCTCTCTGGAATTTGTTGAACAAATGCAAAAAACTGATTGTTTTCACTCTGCATTTCTCTTGAAAAATAAGAACCTGATTTTTATAGCCTTATTACTTTTCTATGAAAAAAAAAAAAAAAAAAAAAAAAAAAATTACCAAACCGGAGGAAATATAAATTGTCAATTGTAAGTATATGTCTATGTATATTTTTTGTCTTTAAAAAAAAAAAAAAAAACAAACAAAAAAAAAACAATTATTTTTTTTATTTTTCCAAATCTTTATTGCTTGGGATGACTGGATGAGCAATAAGTTAAAGAGGATTTCCAGAATTTCCTTTGTTTCTCCACTTATATAAATTATTCTTTCATTTTTGATGGATAGTCTGCTATTTGATTTTTAAATAGAAAACATTTCTGTATATCTTTAAATTGTTTTCTACAATTTCCTTTCCGCCATAAAATAATTTTCTTTCAATCTCAAGACTCTTTGTTGCCCATAAATGTTTTGAAAATTTACCTCCAAGCAAATAGTTTTCTGTTTCTGAACTTATAATGCTTACACGCGTTCCTTTTCGCATCAATAAAAAGATAGCAATGGGAATTCTGGCATTAGAAAAGTTTTAAGAATTTTAAAACTACAAACAATTATTGTTTTCTTTTTTTGTTCACGATAGCTTCGTTATGCTTGTTCAATGAGTGGCTGTCAACGATTTGGTCATACGGACACAAATGCAGACGAGGAAGAATTGATAGTTATTACAAGGAATACGCAGACAGTCCGCGCAGTTGATTCCAGAAATGGCATGGAAAGGTAAGCTCGTACATTTTTAGTTTTTCATATTCACCTCAAACAAGGCAAATAAGGGGTTACTGTGAATTTAGTAATCATACCTACAGGAACATCCTAAGTAGGAATTTGAGCTGCGAGATATCTCTTCATATTACATTGAAACTTCTGCATGTGAGTACAGCCAGGGAAGTAAGAAACAAGGAGGGAATTCCAAAGTTTATCAGTTTGAAGGCAGAAACTTTTAGAGTAGAAGGCCCTCTGACATTGACAGATCGAGATTTTGCTGCTCATTGGGTTAGTTATGTGAGTATTTACGTTGAGGGGTCACCAGTGCTATTTCATATTTCATCACTTCTTAAAAATGGATTTTAATGAAAATGACAATGTAAGATGAGCAAATCTTAAGTTTATTTCACAAAGAATCAAATAATATTTTTATTTGAAAATGGATAAATAAAGACCTGGTCAGAGATAGTTTAGTTTGGAAATAAATTGTTGTTAAATGTTCAGTTGAGTAATTGCATCTTTGTGTGAACAGAGTGGGTTGTTGTTAGAGCATTTACTTACTTTAGGTTGAATTGGCTTCTTCCATGGCTTGTACTACATTGTGAATCATGGCGGTCCTAAGCAAGGTCATATGAGATGACTAACTAATCAGAATTCCATCATCGAAGGTAGACCATCTATTGACTTGTAAACTCAACTGAGTCCTTTGTGATGCTTGTGGTCCAGGTCTGCAGCTATCCATTAATACACTTGTGCTGTTCTTTATCTTTCTTTTCTTCCTCTCTTTTCTTTTTTCTCTCTGCCTTTCTTTTTCTCTCTCTCCTTTCTTTTTTCTCTCTCTCTCCTTTCTTTTTTCTCTCTCTCTATTTCTTTCTCTCTCTATTTCTTTCTCTCTCTTTTTTTCTTTATCTTTATTTCTGTTTCTCTTTCTTTTTATATCTCCCTTTATCTTCCTGTTTTTGTTCCCCTCCATCTCTTTCCTCTCTTCTTTTGTACATCCATCTCTCTATTTATTCTTCCTTACTTGTTTTCTCCTATCACCCTTCTTTCCCCCTCCTTTTGTCCCTCTCTCTCTCTCTTTTTCTTCTCTTACCCTTCTTGCCCTGCCTCTCACCTTTCATTTTCCCTCCCTTTTAAGTTAAGACTGAATGAAATTTTCCATTTAAAACTTCATTATTTCTTTGTTCTTTTTACAAAAATCGTAAAACTTTATTTTTCTTTTTCTTCTGACCAGATGGAATTTTAGTGTTGGAAACCATCAGGTCAATTATGTTGGATCAATGCCAAACAAAATGATGGAACCTTCTGATGAAGACGATGTGGCCATAGAATCTGAAACTGATGACGAGCCTTCTTGTCCTGGTAAATTAAACATTCAATTTCTTTATCGACTTAAAAAATCGATTTAAAAAAAAAAATCGATTTAAAAAAAAAAAAAATAAATAAATATTAATCATCTATAAATTTATTGTCCATTATTATTTAAGCTAAATGGCCGACCATAGTCATGGGCGACCCAAAGGCTCCTTTTTCATTATCTGCTACACTGAGATGTAAGAGAGGACACCAGTTCATTCCTAGGATTACTCCACTTGCTCTTGATCTTATAATGTTTAGCAAAAACGGTATTAAGTACCAATTTTTAAGTCTTTGGTATGAATCAACCGAGGATTGAACCTCGGTCTCCCGGTCCATTAGTGAATGAGCCAGTCGTCAATTGAAAATTATGGGGGGAAAAATTTGTCAATGTAAGTGTTTGTTTTAATCTATATATATAAAAGGCAAAATGTGTGTGTTCATTTCGTGTATGTCTTCAAAAGGCTTCTTTCGCACGCGCTCCCGGGGTCGTTACTATCGCTTAAAACTGTGTATATAGGTCCTATATCATAATATCTAGGAATTAGGAAAGCGCGTAGCGTATAGATTTATTTACGTTGTTATTTTGGCTTCTCGCGTGTTGATTGGGCTTTTTAGTATAAATAAAATGAAACTAAACTCAAACGGACGTGTTCGTGGCAATGCGCCGGGAACAGACGCTTACGCTGCGTGACTTCTATTTGACCTTCTTAATTAGGTCAAATGGAAGCAGCAAAGTTAACTTTTATCACGCACGCCTGTTTTTATAGTTATAGTTAGATAAATAAATTCAAACACGTCTACGCTGTATGTCGCGGTGGCCCAATGGTAACATCGCACGTTTTTTTTTTTTCACACATTAATTTCCAACTCAAGGGTACGGGTTCGATTCTCATACTCACCTACCAAAACATTTTTTTATTATTATTTAACATCCCCCCCCCCCCCGGAGTTTTGATTTACCTCAAGACACCCGGGCATCGCCGGGTACCCCCCGCTAGTAACGTTATAAAATTTTTAGTATAAAACTATTAATGAACTTATTGATTTAGAGTACTTCCACAGATTAATGATCTTTTAAACCGATGCATTTCAAGTGAAAACATTATTACATACTTATTTGTCATGTCGAAATTGATATCAATTCTAAAAATTGAGAAAAACAGTCCTGTAGAAAATGTGCTGCATGTATTTTTAATAAAAAAGCAGCCACAATTATGTTCTGACATTTTGTGTTTAAAAATGGCAGATTGTAATTATTTAGTCCAAATGATCGATTGCAGTTACCTCCCCTGCTTCTTGTTTTTCCACATTAAAACATGAAAAAACTCTATAAAGCAAACTCAAGTCAATAAATTTTATTTTTACTTGTAATTAATTTTCTGCTGGATTTTTTTTGTAATTTTGGGAATTTATATTAATTTCAACATGACACGTAACTATGTAATAATGTTTTCATTTGGTTTAAAACATCACTAATCCGTACATGCACTGATTTAAAAAAAAAAATTTTTTTTAATATATTTGTTGTTGTTATTTGAGTTGTCGAATGTTTTCTTTGTCATAGCAGAAACAGGTGACATGAAAGAGTCATCGATGAAAGTTGTCATACCTGAAGGTGTCGTGTTCTACGTGAATCCCGATGACCCAAATCAGATTCTTTGGCAGCAGAAGGTAGATATTGATTTTTCACAGGACATTGCCCGCTTGTTGTTATTTTCATGCTGATCAACTTGCTAGACAAAACACATTTACCAAGTTAGTCGTCACCCAACTTCTTTTCACATGTGTGTATGTGTGTGGGGTTTTCCAGATTAAGCTGTTTAGTGGTGACTAAGTGTTCAAATCCCATTAATAAACTAGATTTTTATTTCTTGATCAACTACTTACCTATTTAAATCTGCGCAAAACTAATTGCACTTTATGACAATACAAGCACATTATTATTGTTAATATTATTATTATTAATACCAACATCATAGCAGAGACGTGGTTTGAATGTTGTCTGATTTTTATCTGCAACGTTCAGTTTTTATTCTTACTTCATCCTGTTTCAGTTGTTGTTTTACTCTTTCATTCTTGGAAATTTTTCAATAATTGGAATGGACTGTTAAAAATTATTGTATAATAATACAATAAAGACAAAAAAAAGAATAAACAAAATCTGCTTCAACACATTTTTTTTTTTTTTTTTTTACTAAACCAAATGCCACTGAAACATAAGGGATGACTATGAAACAGCAACCATGTCCAAAGATCTTTTGGAAACAACACTAAAACAAATTCTACATAATATTAATGTACAAACATCTTCGTTTCATCCTTCCATTCTTAAAGATCGCTCAATGATTGGAATGGATATTTACAAATTATTGAATTTTAATGGCAATTATTGAAATGCCTGTAATATTGAAGGAAAACATGATGAACAAAATTTGATTCAACCCGGCATTTTTTTTTTTTTTTTAATTCTTTTTACAAAGAAAATTACCACTGGGACATACGGGACAATCATGAATTAGCTATCATGCTAACGGGGCCATACTTTTCGAACTGACACAAATTTTATATTTATCAATTTTAACTTAAATAAACAAATATTGATGTGGAATTTACGCTTCGTTCAACTTCACAGTGAATCTGAAGTTTTTATGTACAACAACATCGCTTTTGTTTTATTTCAATTCATCAAATTGAAACAAATTATTTTTGATTTCAACAACTCAAGATTTATGAATGATTTAGCAATTAATTCTCAGTTTGAGAATTATTTAAACCTCGTTTTATTTTTCCGATTCAAGTGACTTTAAAAATAAGTTATTAAAACTCATCTGCACCCATATAGAAGTATGTATTAATCAGTTTATATGGGATTATTGGATTTGAAAATATATCATGCTTGATCTGTCGGGTTGATATTCCGTCTTCAATTGAAATCTCTGAAGATAACGATTCTGAAATGGAACCATTTCACGAAAAGAAGTTTTTAAATGAAAATATTTCATGAAAAGAAGTTTTTGTTTTTTAGATTCATGTGAAATCTTAAAGTGGCTTACATTATGTAGAGTCTGCTCTGAATATACTTGCCTTCCCACAAGATCAAGTCTGGTACAAAGCTGTTTTAATGTGGACATCCAAGCACATATATGGTAGACTAGCTGTACCTACCCAGCTTTGCCCAGGAGTTTTTTTTTGTTTTTCGTTTTTTAATATTTTGTCTTGCTTATTTCATTTTCATTTTATTATGGTTGTGTGTTTTATATTTTATGAAAAACGAATAATTATTTTTTTTTGCAAATAGGATTTCGAAATTTGAATTGAATTATAACAGTATATCAGAATTTTTGAGATGATTGATAATTTCTGCTATTTGATTTTTATTCTGTATAGAATTTAATACAATACTAGAATTATTATATAGATTACCATTAATATATATATATATATATATATATATAGAGAGAGAGAGAGAGAGATGTTGTTTGTTTTTGCGATACGTTTTGAATGAATTCAATTATTTATGAAAGTGCATTTTTACCTAAATGCAAGTTGGGAATAATTTTCCCTTTAACCAATTTGGTACCCCCACATGGGGCGCGGCATATATATTATTTTTAAAATATAATTATCCACTGACACATGTTTCATCGTCTACGACTCATCAGAGTGGCTGAATCTAGTGAGATTCGAAATCAGGATCCCACGTCAATGAGCCTAAACCCCTTACCGCTCATCCATCTTGCACGACTGTTTGGATATATTGCGATTTACTTAGATGTTGTTTGTTTTTGCGATACATTTTGAATGAATTCAATTATTTATGAAAGCGCATTTTTACCTAAATGCGAGTTGGGAATAATTTTCCCTTTAACCAATTTGGTACCCCCTATGTGGAGCGGCATATACATTATTTTTAAAATATAATTATCCACTGACAAGTGTTTCGTCGTCTACGACTCATCAGAGTGGCTGAATCTAGCGAGATTCAAAATTGGGACCCCATTTTAAAAATAATATATATATATATATATATATATATATATATATATATATATATTACAAATAAATGACAAAAGCCTATGTTCCAAATTTCAAGATGTGGTTCATCTTACAATTTATTAATAAATTGTAGATGGACAACATCTTGAAATTTGGAATATAGGCTTTTGTCATTTATTTATTATATGCTCTGTAATTACATTGAGCTTCATAACTTAAAGGACTGGTATTAATAAAAGGTGAAATATAATTAGAAAAAAACATTTCCACACACACACACACACACACACACAGGGTGTTCCAAAAGTGTTGGCCATATCTTTACATTGAATATCTTGAGAACTATTAAGGATATAAAAACGCATCTGGTATATTCAGAAAGCTTGTAATCTCAAGTTTTTCTTATTAATATTCAAACATGTCCAATGTATGTATCATTGATCACACGACACACGTCAAGCCGAGGGACCAAATCTTGCCAAGCACGTTCCAGCATTGCATTGTCAATGGTTGAAAAAACTTCTGTTATTCGAGCCTTCAGCTCATCCACGTCTCTTGGAATGGGAGGCACATAGACCAGTCCTTTCACAAATACCCACAAAAATAAATCGCAAGGTGTGAGATCTTTTTTTGTGAAATGCATGTTGAACAAGTGTTTATGATCCAGTTTTTGCAAATTCCAGCACACAAAACGCCTTTTCTGGTTGAGTGAACGCCATTACTGGATCAGAAAAAGAATTTTAAAAATCAATAGTCTCACAAAAAAATTAATGCATGTAGCTTTAAAATGGCACCACTTTCATCTTACTACCATTCATAGTTAAACAAATATAAGAACTTGAAATGTGCCTAAAACTTTTGGAACACCCTATATATATATATATATATATATATATATAGACAAAGTAGGGAATACAGATCCCCAACTGACTTTAGTGTGAACAAACAAGCAAAAGGACACATTTTGGTTGACACCGGTTTAACATTGACCTTTACACACACATTGTCTCTTAGCAACATGAGTGCGTTTATTATATATTTACACAAATTTAACAATTGAATTGATATTTTTATCAAAAATAATAATAAAACTGAGTTATATTATTTATTTTCGATCATGATTGAATTTTTATGTAGAGTGTATTTATATATTTACAAAACTTTTAAATCTTCGAGTGAATGTCTGTGACCAAGAGTGCATTTATATATTTATAAAACTTTAATTTTCAAGTGGATTTTGGGGAATTGATCTTTTTATTAAAAATAATAATAAAAAGGAATTATTTATTCACGACCAAAATTTACATCTATTTACAAAACTTTCATAAATGGATGTTGTATAGAGATGGTATCACACAATTTGAAAAAGGTAAAAATAATAATAATAAAAAAAAACGAGTTAAAGTGTTTACTCACAATAAACTCCCCAAAATGAGGCACTCTTGATTTTAATTTTTATATTATTTAAATATAAGTATTAATAAACAAATTGTCAAAACTGTATGTAATTTTGTTCAAGTAATGTTTTAATTTCTATATTTGAAATTTGGAAGCAAATAGCTTCCAAAACTTCCAACTTTTAATATTTGAGGATTTTCTAAAAAAAATTTGATGTCAGAAATGGTTTTCTATTCGACAGTATTAATTCTTTCAATTTTTTTTTTCAAGGTTTCAAAGTAATTATTTTTTCATCAATTATTAACACAAGATTAAAATGGATGATTTGTTTATCAAGAAACCAAAATGTATTTTGGTAGATTTAATTTTGCAATTGTTTGTTTAACTAGGATTTTCAAAAAGTTCATTTTTGTACTTTTTTAATTTAAAAAATAATCAATTAATTGTAAAAAAAAAAACCCCCCAAAACAAACACTTATGTGTAAGTTACATAGAGATGAGAAATACAGGCATACAATTTTATTCATGTAGCGATACATCATTTTACAAGCCTTAATAATATAAAACAACTTTTTTTTTGTATGATTTCAGATTGTATTAGTCTTTTATTAGTTTAGTTAAAATTATTATCTGATATAAAAGTAAAATATATCCAATATAAAAATATATATCCAATAGAAAAAAAAACAACCAGCATAAAAAAATTATCTGATTTTAAAAATATTCATAGATCTTCAGTCCAAAACGGATACGTACAATATAACCTTTTTTCGATATTTTCATTTTTGAATGTCTTGATTAAACTACAAGTACCTGAAAAAACAAACAAAATCAATATATTTTATAATGATAATAATATTAATATTATTATAATAAAAATTTATCCAATATATACAAACTGCTGAATCCTTGAAATTGCTTTACAGAAAATTAATCTTTATTTTAAAGTTTTACAACTTTTTATGACACGCATAATTTGGTGTAGCTATCAATGTAAAAGACCAAACAATTATACAACTATTCTTTTTTATTGGAGGCAATATGAATTTTCTAAGATAATTTATATAAGCAGTTAAAAACTAGGAAAATTCCTCTGTGAGATTACTTTAATGTTTTTGTGTTTTACATACTAAATAACAAGAACTGCGATGAGATTATTAATAAATTGGAGGACCTATACAATGCACCCCCCCTTATATATTTTTTTTCTTTTCATCATGATTTTTAGATTTTTTTAAGGCTAAATTTTTCGAATTTGAATCTTTAAAAACAAGTTTGGTCTTCAAACATAGATTAGCTCCATTATGGGGGATTGATTGAGTAGAACGTTGTATTAGAAACTGAACACTTCCATGAAAATCTTTAAATATTGAATTTTATACATTTTTTTGAGGGGACAATCTGACAGATTAGTGTCCATAATAATCTGCTGAAAAATGGAAAAAGAAAAACGAAAAAAATACAGAAGGGGTGTGTGTATTGTATAGATTCACTGATAAATTTGATAATTGTTGACAAATTCCTATAAACGAACAGGCAGGTAACTTTGAATAAATGGATATTTTAATGCCGGACCCTTTTTTTAGGAAATTTGTACTTAACCATAACCATGGTTAGGATCCTTATTTAATTGGTTGGTTGGTTGTTTTTTTTTTTACGGCATATCAACACTTTTCAGGCCATTTAATGTCGAAACCAGTGATTTTGAAGAAAAAATTTTAATAGAATATATTTGTTTTTTCCAAGTCGGTATCTATTTAACCCATAGTTGGGACCCTAACAGGTACTACCACACCAGGTCAGAGTGGACCTGGGAGCAATGGCGATTAAAGGGTGGCTCCACACTCCCAAAGCCTGCAAGCTGGGGCCTCACCATCGGATATAGTTTAAGGTCATATTCAGGACCTACCTTATTTAGAATGAAATTTTAAAGAATGACAATGAAGTGTTAGAAGCTAAAAAGATTTCTGCTAATTGTAAATATTGCCTCCAGTGAGAGACTCCAGATGTGAAATCTCTCAGCTTGTATATCAATGTATGACTGAATTTTAAACCATGACTCATATAGATTGGCTACTAAGCTCCCACTGTTTGTTTTTAAATTTAAATTTAATAAGGAGAAAACCAACTAATTAATCAATAATGTATTCTCGTTTTTTGTTCATAATTTCGTTTGAATATTCAACACTAAAGGCCAAATACAATTTTTCAAAGCCAAACTGCTTCAAAAAAGGCCAAATTCACAAAATTTAGCTTTAAAATAACCAATCTAGCAACCCTGGACAAGAATATGAGAGTGATTTTCTTTTGATGTAGCCTCATTTTCAAATATCATTATGATGATATATCATCATTGTTTGTGTATTCATTCTCTTGCGAATGGTATCCTCATCTTCATAGAAGTTATTTCACCATATTTTGGCCAACTCATTCTCTGGCCTTCTTCAAATGATTAACCGCGATGGGATGGGAATGCTTAGTCTTTTAACTGTATCTCCAGTAATTACTGCCTTCCATAGTTGTTGTCTCACCACTAACTTGATAAACAGCAAGGTCCAACTCCTTCACTGTAGAGGTCTCTAAATACCAAAAAACCTTCTACCCTACCTAGCAAAGAAACTATTGTTTCTTTGCTAGTACTGCTAGACTTTAGAATTCCCTTCTGGTCTCCTGCTCCCCTCACTGTACTAACATGCATAAATTTAAATGTAATATAAACAGACATTTTGCTGCTCAACTCCTACATAGTGTTCCTGTTGATATGGTCCCAAGTAGATGCCCCTTACATCCAAGGCAATATACTTTGTTTGGGGTGAATAAGATTAAAATAAAAATAATTCAATTCCAAAATGAGTTTAAAACAGAATTCTAAAAAAAAAAATTCCAAATTAATAAATAAAATGAGAGAAACTTAATTGTCAACTTGTATAGAAATTAGCATACCAAGAAATAAAAAAATAAAAAAATTCTATTATTTCTTTTTCTATCTTTGTGATTTAATGTTTGTTTTTGTTTATTTTAAAGTTGAGTTCTCCCATTGCAAGTGCTTGGCTCTTCGACCACAACAGATTGAAACCAATCAGTTTGTTCAGCCGTGTTCACATTCCAACGATATCAGGACAAATCAATCCGATTATGTACATTGGTAAATTATTTTCTTTTTTTACTTTTTTTCTTAAAATATAAACAATCAATATAAAAAAATAGTTTTCAAGTGAAAGTATAAAAATATACAGAATTTTTTTAGTTTAATTTGAATTCTGATTTTAACTATAAAGTTTTACATAAATTTGTACATTAACACTCTCTGCTGGATCCCCCCCCCCCCAATACCTTCAATGAAATTCTACTTTTTTAAAGTGATTGTGTTAACATCCTGAAAATATTGGTGGAAAGAAGGAAAAAGAAATTAAATTAAGAGTGTGGAGGATCATTTTAGTATATAAAGTGATCTCCTAATTTTAGACTGTTCTAATTTTTAAGGTAATTAACCAATTTTTTAATCAATAACCCTAAGTCTAAGTGGCCAAGTCATAAAAGCACACATAATTGCCTGAAAAAACGTACAGCACCCACAAAAAAAAACATAAGATTTGCCACCCATAGCAAAAACAACAAAGTAAACTGCCCTTGAATGCTGAAATTTCCTCAAAATGGGACATCATTTTATGTTAATCGTATATTCTCAGATTTTTTTTTATTTTTGCTAGTTTTCCTCAAAAAAGTTTTTTTTTAATAATTTTTTTTATCTTATAGTCTTTTGTAATTTTTTTTAATATATTCCTTATCGTAGTTAAGTAGGACCATTGGTTGACCTTGAAATTCAGTATTAAAAATTTTGAATTTTGCTATTATAGTGTACTTGCACCAACATGTTTAAACAAAATATAATTCATTGGTTGAAAGAAATGAATCCCTGCATTTACTAGAATGATAAGAAATGTAATATTGGATATGATTTTATTTTGTTATTTTATTGTTTCAGAGGAAAAGCTGAAACTAAAATGTTTTTTTCTCTTTTAATTTCTGCTATTTTAGGAAATCATCAAAACCAAATGTATGTACAAGTGTCGCATCATGTTACAAATCAAATTATCGATGGAGGAACAGGTGGAGGAGGGGGATCACCTTTGGGAAAAGTCCCGTCTGTTTATTGGAAACCATACCTTGCTTCATGTAAGTAGATTGTTTCAAACTATCAAACATTTTGACGTTCAGATTTAAGTAGCAACAGCTATTTGAATGGCATAAGTGTAAAATTTGAAAGTACATTTGCTTTGACAAATCTACGATTTTTTAATATTATCTGGACCCATGGTGTTCAGAGCAAATCCAGAAGTTGTGCAGAATTTATTGCAAATATTCCAATTTATGGCAGATGTGATGGCCAGTCACAAAAAAAAAACAAAAAACAAACTAGTCTGTTCTGTACAAAAGATAAACAGATATGAGCAAAGAGTTTAAGACAAAAAAGGATAAGCATCGACAGTTTAATTTTTTAAAGATTTTTGGTACTTGCCCAGAATTCCTCCTATATTAAAAAACAAAAATGGAGAAAAATCTGTGTGATGTATGTATCCGTTACAAAACAAAAATACATACTAAAAATCAAAATTGATTAAATAGTTATATTTTTACAATAAGAAAACTTAATTTTGTGGCCAAACAAATAGCGATGATATTGCGATGGTATCTTGAAAACAGAGAGATAACTTCAAATGATTCAAATTTGCAAGATTTTAGAAAACCATTCTTAACATGGGAAGAGAGGCATTGGAATGATTTTCTTTATAAAAATAAAACTACTTGATTAATTTATGTGACTTTTGAAATACATTATTTTCTTTGTATCATGGGTACATACATCATACAGATTTTTCTTTATTTTTGTTTTTCATATAGGGAAAATTCTGGACATGAAGCAAATTTTGATTTATTTTCTGCTTTTGTTTTGTTTTTCATATTGATTGTAAAGCAAAAATCCTCGACTTTTGTAGGTTCTAAATTTTTAGTTGAAATATTAAATAATTGGAAATTTAATTTGTGTGAAACAAAAAAAATTAAAGATTTTCTTTAGAATTTAACTTAATTAAAAAAAAAAAAAATACAGACAAATCTTTATGAAATACATACCCATCATAGCATAAAAATGGCATTTGAAATTTATGCTTATGTTCTTTAGACATAAAAATTTTTCCCCATCAAATAACATGAAAGAATTTGTAAAATTTTACTTTTTGCTCAGTTTTTAAAAATTTTATTTCAATTGCAGCTTGTTCTCGGACTCCAACACTTCGACCAAACAAAAATAATGGAGTTCCTTTGATTGGAAGGAAGACATTCAAACGGAAAGACCTTCAAAATACAGCTGTGGCAGTTTGGCAACAAAGTTATCCATTCGGTTAGTTAATAGTAAAAAAAAACAACTTTTTTATCTTTATACAAGGAAGCCAAGTACGTCCAAGGATGGAATACTGCTGCCATATCTGGGCAGGAGCTGCTAAAAACAGCATATCCTGCCTTGACAGAGTACAAAATAGACTTCGTGGCTTAGTGGGGGATGCCCTTTTCTCTACCCTGCAACCTCTCTCCCACAAAAAAGACGTTGCGAGCATATCCTTGTTTTATCGTTATTTCCATGGCAGGTGCTCGTCTGAACTCCAATCTCTGGTCCCTCCTTGCCAATCTTTCACGAAAAATACCCGACTAGCCGAATCCACCGTGAAAAATTTCCCCCACTCTTTATCTGTGCCTAAATCAAAACGTGGATTCCATGAACAAAGCTTCTTTCTTAGAACTGCACGCCTGTGGAACTCTGTTCCGTCTGCCTGCTTCCCACCGGACTACAACTTTGATGTCTTCAAGTCCAACGTTAACAAATGCCTAATGAACCGCCCCCTTAAGTAAACACTTCATCAAATCTCCACACTAACGTAATGTACTTGCAATAACCCTTATCCCTGAGTGGCTTCCGGGCCTTGATAAGTGGTGACCACTGTGTAAAAAAAAAAAAGAAAAAAAAAAAGGCAGTAATTTATTTACTTTGACATTTTTGAAACGTAAATTGTTCAAAGAAATCAGGAAACCTCTTGTTCGTGTATCTCTACTATTATATAAAAGGAACTTTGTGTGTGAGAGAGAGAGAGAAAGAGTTCGTTTCCTATGGACTCCGATACAGCTGGGCTGATTTTTGATGAAATTTCTCACAAATGTACTTTTATGTATCTGTGAAACATATAAAAAAATTAGAGTAGATTCCATGAGCACAGCTTCTTTCTTAGAATGCACGACTGTGGAACTCTCTTCCGATTGCCTGTTTCCCACCTGACTACAACTTGGATGTCTTCAAGTCCAACATAAACAAATTCCTGACAAACCGCCCTCTTAAGTAAGGCACTTTGTCGAATCTCCAATGCTGACAATTACTATGATACTATCCCATTGATTACTGTACACGCAATAACCCTTATCCCCGAGTGGCTTCCGGGCCTTGATAAGTGGGAACCTTCATGTAAAAAAAAAAAAATCTGGCAGTGTTCTTAGATAGGTTTTGTATCAGAATATCTTCGATAAGTATTGATAATCGAAAAAATTTTATGAAAAAAAGGAACAGTCGATGTTGACCAAAGTTAACACTTTATACCACCTAACATCACTAGTGCGTTTGAGAAGTTTTATTACTGCAGAATGACCCAGTACGTTTTTTGATGTAACAGGAGTGTGTTTGAAATAAATGTTTCTTTTTGAAGCATGATACTTGACTTTTGCATTTTAAACTTTATTTCAAGCCGCTATATATAAAGTAATTTTATAAAATCAACAGTAGATTCTCTACACTGCAATGTAGACTACGATGTGTTGTGGACAAAGTCACTGCAGGGAGGCATGAGAAGCTTCCTCTCAGTGCACCACGATGGGTCCCAAACTAGAGCAGGCAATCAATCGATTTGATTGAAAAGTAGGCAATTTTGCAGATTCCGATGACAATAAAAATATGGTAGTGTGGAACATTTGTTGATCATCATTCAATCCTGGGCAATGTCAGGTCTCCTTGCTAGTTGCTATATCTTTGAGATCCTACGCCAGTAAGTAGCAATTAAGTTAGCTAGTGTGAATTTTGACAAGAGTCACATTATTACATATTAGCATAGTCTATGCAAATGGAAATGTACTGAGACATAGGTGTGATTTGAAGCAAAATCTTAACTCCTTAAACCAAATGTGCTAAAAAAAAAACGAAACAGGTGTTTAATGAAATAAAGATATTAGATGACATCATGTGTTTGAACAAGGGAACAAAGGGTTTCTGGGAAGTTTTCTCTAGGAAGCTGAGCTGTGCAAACAATCCAATAATTTAAATAATCTAAGCGTATGTTATCTTAAAATTCGGTCCTTTGTTGTCCATTCTTAAGAATAGTTAGTAACCTAAGAAGTAAATAATTAATTAGTCTAATTGGTCTCTCCTACCATCAGTAAATTCTTTCTCTAAATAAAACCTTTGAAAAGTCTATTTTGCTTAAAAGGATAGTCACGGCTCATGCATGAAAAGACTATGAGAAGAAGCAACAATCAAAAGAGATGAGCATGTATAAACCCCTGCGCATGTATGTATAAAAACATTTTAATTTATTGTTAGGCTTTGATTGAACATGTGCAATCTGTACATTAATGAAAATGTGTAAGTTCAAAATAGAATGAACAATGAAACAAATGTTTTTACATGTTTTACGAGAACATCAACCTAAGAAGCTTTGTCTCTCCATCATTGAGGTTAAAATAGAATTTCAATTAATTGTTAAACATACTGATTGAATGGATATATGCCTTGAGAATAACTGTGCATGGTTTTTAACAATTAAAAGTAAAGGAATTATTAAAAAAAAAACAGAAGTAAACATGAATTGGAACAAATACATTGAAGATATTGCCAAGGTTGCTGCAAAGAAGGTGGGGTTCCTTTACCATGCTAGAAAATTACTCATGCCAAAAAATATTCTATATCTTTACAAAGCCACCATTGGCCCATGCATGGAGTATTGTTGTCACATCTCGGCTGGGGCATCTACTGTTAGTCTCTCACTCTTAAATGAGTTCCAAAACAGAGTTTCAAATCTAATAGGTCCCTCACTATCGACCAAGCTCCAACTTCTGTCCCATCACTGCAATATTTTATCTCTGTGGCTGTTTTACAAGTACTTTAAAGGAATGTGCTTTGATAAACTCATAGCACTTGTGCCCCATCGACGTAAATACTCCCCGATGAGCCTGACAAGCAGCATAATCCCCCCCTTCACTTTCGAGATGCCAAGATGCTGGACCCCCCCCCCCCCCAAATGCTTGTGCTTGATTTTGGAATTCACTCTTGGTTTCATTCTTCCCTCACTGTACTGACATGCAGAAGTTCAAGTGTAATGTGAACAGACATTTCGCTGTTGAACTTCTTACATAGTATTCCAGTAGATATGGTCCCAAATAAGCCCCTTACATCCAAGGTGCACTGTGCCTTGTTTGGTGTGAATCGTAAATAAAAAAAGTAAAAGAAAACCTTAAAAATAACCATGCACGTTTTAAACAATTAAAAGTAAAGAAATGATTAAAAGCTGAAGTAAAAAAAAATACTGAAAAATCCCATTCCAAGTAAAACATTTTGATATACTTAACTATTACGTTAGAATAAGTTTCTACGACAAAAGTTAGCAAAAAACTATGGACTAGAATTCAAAAAAAAAAAAAATCATTTTTTGTATTGTACTAATCTGCCATTTATTATTACAGTAGAACCCTGGGATACGGTGGCCCTAGTATATGTTTTTTTTTTTTTTTTTTTTTTTTCCAGGTTATGATGTAGAATACAATGTTTTTCCATCTCCTGGTTACGATATTTGCCCTGCCTTACAGTATTATTTATAATGTTATTTGATTATATACATGTGCATTATATACTGTACTGTATTTTGTTACTAATTTTTAATGCAGTATCCTGGGGTTCTACTGTACTTAGTTAAATGACAGACTGACTTATCTCCCCCTGCTATACAGGTATTTCTACTCGGTACTTGTACAGTTTAATGAAGACATTAAAAAATGAAAATATTGAAAAAAAAAAAAAAACTTTCTCCAAAAAAAGTTTCACTTCATTTGATCAAGTAGTTTTTTTTTACAGTGGAAAAAATACATTTTTATGACAGCGCACTCAAGGTAGCCATGTTTGGATTTTTAGAACACACCATGGGGAGATAACTTGGTCTAAAGCACCAACCTCCCCTCCCCATGTTTAATGATAGCTTTTTTTCCTAAAAATTGAAACATGGCTACCTTTTGATCGGTATCACAACAAATTGTTTTTTCACTGTAAAAAAAACAAAAAAACTACTTGATCAAGTTGAGGGAAATTTTTTTCGGAGAACTAAAGGTAAAAGTCTTAATCCACACTAACGTCTTTCTAACAAGCCTGCTTACATAGTTGCTTCCACTGCATGAGTTTTTTTTGCTCCTTAGTAACAATGATATAGCAATGTCCCAAAATCACTTTGAAGAGTGTAACTATTCATTAGATATATAACCTCTACAAACTAACCCTGTAACATTAACTAACCACACGGAGTCGCAGAAATACTTGCTTTAGGACCAATGCGTGGAGCAAACCCTCTCAGGGCTGAGGGACCCAGTAGATCTTCTCAGATCACCCGTCTAGGAGAAGGAAAACTCTGAAATTAAACCTAAGGGGAGGGAGGCCTCTCCAGTCTTGGATGACAACCTTCCTAGAGCTGGTGACTCAAACAAATTACTGGTCTGCAAACCTAAACTGCTTAAGGAGTAGATAGGCTCTGTCTATCACCTGGCTTCCATACTCCTTCTTTGCCTATTAGTCAGGCGCAAAGACACTATCACAGTGATTCGACAAAACACTTAGTGGTAGATCTTGTTTCTTGTCTAGGGCAATGAACGCTGTTTTCCCCACTCCTGACACATCCCACCCCTCAAAACTGGACACTTGGGAGTGCTTGAGTACCACACATGCCTGTGCAATTAGATTGGGTTGACCTTCTACTGATGGGTTGAGGGTACCGGATTGACAGTTCCTGGCTGCTGTTTCCAACTGGTAGTACAGGATCCCTAACTCTTTGGTAGCGCTTAGAGCAACTGCTCCATCAACAGTTGTATGATATCGGGATGTTTGTAGTGCCATGTCGCGCATGGAAAAGGACCCTGCACTCATCCCCGATGGGCTTTCCTGAGGCCACAGTCCTAGTTGAAGAAAGGTCAGTTGATGGTCTAATTGTGTTGCATGACTGATACCCTGCATAACCTCTTGTTCAGTTCCCCCTTACCTAACTGAAACTCTTTAAAAACATGATGACAGTACAATAAAAAAATAAGCTTAAACCAGGCCTAGGGACAAACAAATCCAACTTGCCTCCTCCCTTGAGGCTTGCATTCACGAACATCCGTGGGCTTAGAACTAATTTAGCTAATGTTGAAGCATTTCTCCTAACAAATACCCCGGATATCTTAGCACTAAGTGAGACTAACCTGTGCCTAGATCAAAACATGGATTCCATGAGCAAAGCTTCTTTCTTAGAACTGCATGCCTGTGGAACTCTGTTCCGTCTGCCTGCTTCTCACCGGACTACAACTTGGATGTGTTCAAGTCCAATGTTAACAAATTCCTAATGAACTGCCTCCTTAAGTAAACACTTCATCAAATCTCCACACTAACGTAATGTACTTGCAATAACCCTTATCCCTGAGTGGCTTCCGGGCCTTGATAAGTGGTGATCACTGTGTAAAAAAAAAAAAAAAAAAAAAACCTACACTCCTCCATCCCCTCTAACTACTTTAACATGCCTGGTTATCTCCCACTCTGCTGTAAGGACTCTGACAGACATGCACGGACTTGGAGTCTACATTCGTAACACCCTCCCCTTGACTAGAGAAACAAACCTAGAATCAGACGATCAAGCCTTTATGTGCTTTAGACTAAACATACAACATAACATTAGCTGCTTTTATTTTCTCTACCGCTCTCCCTCGACCCAGGACTGCACCATAATAAACAAAGTCTCTGACAGCATAGACACAGCACTCTCCCTCGACACTAACGCACAAGTACATGTATTTGATGACTTTAATGTCCATCACAAAACTGGCTTGGATTCTCTACTTACACAGATATAACGGGGAGCACAACACATAGCTTCGCTATATCTCACTCCCTATCACAAATGGTTACATTTCCAACCCGTTTCCCTGACCAGCAAGAACAACATGCATCACTTCTAGATCTGTTTCTGACATCAGTTCCCAAGGATTGTATAACAAATGCTGACAGCCCACTTGGGAACGCTGATCATGCAGTGATAATGGTTGAAATCGCCCTAAACTCTAGACTAAAAACTGAAGAGCCAGTGCTCAAAACGAGATATTATAAAAAGGCTAACTGGGAAGCCATCAGAGATCTTATCAGAGATGCCCCATGGGGAAATAATTTTCTCTTCCTGCTTAACAGTGCGCAAATGAGACCACTGAATGGTTCAAAACAGCAATTGAAGCACATGTTCCCATGCGGAAATTTTATAGCAAGCCCCACTCTCCCAAATGGTTTACTTCTACTTGCGCAACTGCCATTGCTCAAAGGCAGCATGCATACCGCAGATTTAACCGATATAAGTCCAGTTCAAACAGACAAAAGTATATAGAAGCTAGAAGTAACGTTAAGAAAGAAATAGTGACAGCTAAGAGAGAATTTACTGAAACCACTAAAAAACGCATCTAAGCACAAAAATTAGTAAATAATGGCCAATTACAATTCCCCCACTAACCAACAATCACGAGGTTGTTTACTCAGCAACCAACAAAGCTAATATGCTTGCCAGTCGGTTTGCCTCAAACTCTACACTGGACCCTTCCAACTACCCCCTGCCTGACTTTCCTTTGCGGACAGACGCCATGCTAGACGATCTAAAAATCACCCCTGCTCAGGTGCATGCTATCATAAAAAACCTTGACACTTCAAAGGCATGTGGACCCGATCTCATCCAAGCTGTGCTATTAAAAAAGTGCTCAGCCGAAGTAGCTCCAGTTCTCTCCAAACTCTACAACAAATGTCTTAATGAATCTTGCTTTCCGGGCTGTTGGAAAACTGCTTCTGTGGTACCAGTATTCAAGAATTCTGGCGAAAGAACTGACCCATCAAATTATCGCCCCATTAGCCTCCTCCCATTTTTCGCCAAAATATTAGAGACCATAATTAACCATGCTCTAGTCTGGCACCTTAAAGATGCTAAACTTCTGACTGACAAACAATATGGATTTAGACAAGCCCGTTCCACAGCACACATCCTCACTGTAATCTCTGAACGTATATACCATTCACTGGACAAAGCGGGGGAAGGTAGAGCGGTAGCTCTCGATATATCCAAGGCTTTTGACAGGGTATGGCATGAGGGTCTTCTCAGGAAAATTAGATCATACGGTATCACTGGTAGAATACTTAACATAATTAAATCCTTCTTAGATAAGAGAAAAATCCAGGTTGTCCTCGACGGTCGTACATCGAAACAATATGATATAAATGTGGGAGTGCCCCAGGGGTCTATCCTTGGGCCTCTATTGTTCCTAATATTCATTAATGACCTCCCCGACAAAATTGCCTCTGAGATGGGTATATATGCTGATGACACCACACTCTATAACAGGCATGACAGGAAAACAAATGCACACATATCTAAAGAAATGGCAAAAACACTAGAGGATTACCTCCAATCTGTAGTGGAATGGGGACAAAAATGAATGGTCACATTCAATGCTGCCAAGACTAAACTGATTTCCTTCAATAATTACAAGAAACCTTCTCTGCCACCAATAGCAATGGCCAGTGACTCTTTATCTGAGAGCACATCTTTCAAACTGTTTGGCCTAATGTTCACAGGAAACATGAATTGGAACAATTATATTGAAAGCATTGCCAGGGCCGCTGCGAGGAAAGTAGGCTCTCTCTACCGTGCTAGAGAACTACTAACACCTGAAAGTATCCTGTACCTCTATAAAGCCACCATTCGCCCATATATGGAGTATTGCTGTCACATTTCGACTGGTGCATCTGCTACTAGTCTTTCACTCCTAGACAAGGTCCAAAAGAGAGTCGCCAATCTGATAGGCCCTGAAGTGTCATCTAAGCTTCAGCCTCTGTCCCATCGACGAAACGTTGCATCCCTCTGCCTGTTCTACAAGTATTTTAATGGTGAATGCTCTGGCGAACTGCAGACACTTGTGCCCCCACGACGTAGACATTCTCGAAAAACCCGAAAGGCAGCTAAATCCCACCTCCACATAGTAGAGATCCCTAGATGTAAAAGATCTTTCTACTCCAGTAGTTTCTTCCCCAGAACAGCTAGACTCTGGAATTCCATTCCAGGTCCCTGCTTCCCCAACTGTACTGACATGCAGAAGTTCAAGTGTAACGTGAACCGACATCTTGCTGCCCAAATCCCAACGTAGTGCCCCAGTAGTTGTTGCCCCTGATAGTAGCCCCCTACACCAAAGTGGCAATGTGCCTTGCTTGGGGTGAAAATGTAATAAAAAAAATTTTTTTTAATTTCATAACGGATACATACAATATAACTTTTTTTCAACATTTTTATTTTTTTATGTCTTGATTAAACTGTACAAGTACCTCCTACCCTTATCAATGGCGGATTGTGAAAATATGATAAAACTAATTTGATTTTTTTATTAAATTCTACTTGATAATTTTTCCTAATTTTTGGTGTAGATAACTATATCAAATAGTTTTTCTGATAATTTATTTGGAACTGTGATTTTTCACATGTTCCCAATATTATATAAACATGTTTAAATGAAATAAAATTGACTTTGGGAATTGATCTTTAAATCTCCAAAAATTTTATTTGTATCATTTCACTGAGATTTTTCTTTTTTTAGTATGCTTGTTTCTTAATGTTTTGTTTAATGTAACATTTTGTGAAAACTTTAATTTGGGGCAAAATAACAAATTCACTTTGTACAAATCCTTCTAAAAACAGGCCAAATTTTTATTTTTAAAATCTTAAATTTGTTCGGGGTTTTTTTTCCTTAATTTCAAAATCTTATATTTTTGGACAATAATAAAATTACACTTTCATATTTTTTCTTAAAAAAGAAGAGAATATCTCCAAAAATATTTTTAGATTTCTCATATCTAAAGTCAATAGGTTATTCTTTCTTCAGATGACATAAAATTGCATATACACTTAATAATTCTATATTATAAATCGAAGAGATGAGTAAGAGGGGGAGTATATATACCATCTAACGTACTCATGACAATGAATAATAATAATATTTATACATTCGAGCATTATTGCCACAATCAGTTGAAAATATAAGTAAAATGTTAGACATCTTTATTTTCTATCTAAAAGTTGATGTTTGTTCATCTGTTAAAAAAAATCAATATTTAAACAGAGTATTCAAATAAGTTTTAATGGGTTAAATATTTTAAACAATTGAAAGACATTGAAATTTTCTTTTGATTTAGGTCCATGAAAAAACTGAAATTAAAACATAAAAGAAATTCATTTTGTAAAAATTAATAGTTTGTTTCATAAAGCAAAAATAAAATTTAGTAAAACTTTCTTCATAAAAAATGTATTCAATAAAGGTTTAAACATTTAAGTAATTATTTTTATTGGCATTTTTTAAATAAAAAAAAAAAACAAAGAAATTAGTCATGTTGTGGAAACATAGCATCAACAAATTTTTTTAAGAACAACATTGCACTGACAGTTTTTCTTTTTACTTTATCTCATATTGGAAATTTTATTTTTTACTTCAGAGGCAAAAATTGTAAACATGTCAATATTTGAAATTATTTTTCCTAAAAAACCTTCCAACCAGCAATATATCATTACACAGGTAATGCTGGATGAATTGCACTAATTATAGATAAAAGAATAATAATGAAATTGAATTACAATTTTACAATGAGCCAAGAATGTAAAGAATACAAAATAATGGTTGATCATAAAACAAAATCCTTTTTTAATTTGTAGCATCAGTAATTAAATCCAAACAAATGGTAATGGCAGCCTTATAATTCTTACTTTCGTTATTTTGTGCTTTAGTCCTCACATTTCAATGGTGATATTTCTGACAAAGGGTTTTATATATATATATATAAAATCTTACAAAGGATTGCTGTTTTTTGGGTTGGAATCTATTCATGTCACACTTAGTATTAGCTGGTTTTATACCTTGAAGTAGTATTCTTTATTTATTTAGCTCCTTACATCAAATGATTTCATGCCTCATATGGAAGGATTTCCATAATTAAAAAAAATAATAATCCAAATGAATTGATAAAATGTCTGATTAAAGAAAGCAGTCATGTCCAAAATGGCGGCCTCAAAGGATTGATGGATTGGAAACAGAATTAATTTATTTTCTCACTTTCCAATCAGAAGCTGACATTTTTGTTTTCATAAAATCCAAAACTTGCAGATAGATTATCACAAAATTCATCATTTTCTTTTTGTTTATCTGTTGATTTGCATCCAACTAAAATGTTTTTGTTTGGTTTGATTTTGTAGTAGTATTGTAAATAAATATGCAAGGAAAATATAAAAATGAATTTAAAATCACTGTTATGAAACGAGATTATTTTTCAAATGTAAAAAAAACTATGATGGAAAAGTCCTAATATCTGACCTAATTTGAATTGGATGTGATAACATTATCAGATGTGTTAGATTATGAAGTCATTACCAAAATAAAAGCAGCAAATTACATCACTATTTTTAGCATTAATTTTTTTTTTTTTTTTTTTTGCTTTCAGGTGAAAATTTGCAAAAACTAAAAACAAACTAAAAATAATAACCAAATGAGAAGCAACTATATTCTGAATTTAAACAAAACAGATATTCATTTTCTTAATTTTTTTTTTAGGAAATGAAAAATATTTGTTTTGTTTTTTTTACCTGAAATTATTGATTTTTTTTCCTTATCAAATCAACGGATAAAATTTTGTTTTGTAAGAATGAATGACAATCGATACTTTTTCTTTTTAATCTCCAAACTGCGAACATTTTTCTGTGAGTTTTAACATTACTCTTTTCTTTATTTGTTTAGTCAGAATTTTTATTTCTTTCATTAATCTTTTTTCTTTCTTTCAGATGATGGCTATTACCTTTTTCCAGATTTCACCCCCAGTTTGCCCGACAAAGATAAAGAAACTGGAGAAGATTATAAGAGCATTTTTGAAAATGTCCGGCCGTCATCTTTAATGATGTGGTGGTAAGAATTGTTTATAATTGTAGAAAAAGATTCAAATTTGCCTTCAATAAATTTTGTCATTTTAGTAGGAAAATTTTTTCTTTAATCAAATATTGAAAATCAAAAATTTACTTGAAAAATAAATGTATCTCCAAATTTATTTCTCACTTTAAAAAAGATTCCTTTTTCTTTTAAAAATGCCGACCCACAATTAAATGTCAAACTTCTAAATTGGTAGAAAAGTGGATTATTTTAATATAAAGTAATAAATAAAACTAAAATAAATTTATAAAAATGTTATTATAACCTTAATATTATTGATAGCTGTTCTAATTAACAAGCATATTTGTTAATAAATATATAATTTTGCCCATTTGTACAAAACTATAACTAATGAACTATTATATACTTATATGCCAACATTGGGCCGAAACAATTGTACACAAGTTGTTACCAATAAAGGCCTAACATTTTGAAAATGAGCAACAGTATGAGTATCTATCTCTTGTAAGCTGGTAATTTACAAAAATATTTATAACTCTAATATTGCACTATCGAGCTAGCTTAATGAAAACTTTGTGTTATTTACTTATATGTAATTTACTTTGTTACTTATATCTAACTTTGTTACTTATATGTAATTACTATCCCAAGTAGTATAAATTACATATAGAAACATATATATATAATAATTATTTGTCTCTTTGTTGGAATTTTTCTCTCCTTCATTAACCCTTTTTCTTTTTCTCTCTCTCTAATGATATGGTGGTTAGAATTGTTTATAATTGTAAAAACACTTAACATTTTCTATCACTAAATTTTATCATTTTGAAATATTTTTATTTGCAAGATGAAAATCTGTTTTTTTTTTTGTTTTTTTTTTGGTTATAAAAAATAAAAAATTTACTTGGAAAAATGGATGTGTCACTAAATTTATTTCTCGCTTTAAAAAGTTCCCTTAGATTTTATCATCTTATAAAAATTAAAAAAATAAATTTTAACTTTTTAAATTGGTAAAAAATAAGGATCATTTTAATAGAACACAAGCATTAACACTAAAAATTTATAAAAATGTTCTAAAATTTTATCTAAGTTGGTCTTGTTCGTACAGTTTATTTCTCACTCAGCCAGTCATTTTTTAAATTATCAATAATTATGATTTTTGCATTCCTGTACTTGTTTTACAAGTACTTTAATGTGCTCTGATGAACTCCCTCAATCTACATACTCTCAACAAGCTGCAGTCCCACCTCTTCGCTGTTGAGGTCTCTAAATACTGGAAAATCTTTGACTCTAATAGTGTCTTCCCTCAGACTACTAGCCTTTGGAATTCTCTTTCTCCTGCTTTCCTGACTTGCAGAGGTTTAAATGTAATCTGAACAAACATCTTGCTGCTCAACTCTCCACAGTTCCTTGTTAGACATGAACCGTTATATACATGTGGCAATATGCTTTGTTTGGGATGAAAAAGAATAGAAATAATTTATCTTCGTTGCATTGAAACTTAATAAAATATTTTATTTATTCTTTTATAAAACTTTATATTTAACGACAGCAATAAAATGTGGATTTTTTTTCAATTTAATAGCCTTAAGTATGTTTGTTTGAATATTTTTATTAACTAGAATAGATTGGAGCTTTGTAAAAAAATCTTCACATAAACCAAATTGAATATAGAAAAAAAAAAAAAAAAGAGGGGGTAAGCAATAGCATTTTAGCTTGGGTATCTATGAGTTTACAAAAAAACAAACATTAAATATGTCCAAGTGACAATAAAAGAGTAGAAAAGAGTTGTAATTATCACCTTTATATTATTTATAGATGTCCTCATTAACAAGCATATTTGTATACAGTTCTACATGAATCACCTTGAATGTAGAGAGCAAACTCTTATAAATTCACCAAAAAAAATAATCATTAATTTCCATACAATAGTTTCAGTCTACCACCAAGATATTCATAATGTTCACAATGTATTTATTGTTTTCTGGGTTATCGGTTCATGTGATAGAAAAGTATTCATACCGCTAGTTCTACACTATTGTGCTATTTATATAAACTGGAAAAAACTTTTTTGAATAAGTATAATTAAAACAATCATAAGAAAAAAAAAAATTCAGAATTTTCTTTGCTGAAAATAAAAAGATCAATAATTTATTTTTGTTGCATTGAAACTTAATAAAATATTTTATTTATTTATTTATAAAACTTTATATTTAATGGCAGCAATAAGATATGATTTTTTTAATTTAATAATTAAACTTGATTTTTTGACATATCGGCAATAAAATACATGGGTTATTATTGGTCCCCTGACAAAAGAATGGGGGACCTGTAAATTCACCCTTGTCTGTTTGCACTTTTCTCAATAACCACCTTGGAATTTTTTTAAATTTTGCACAAACATTAAACATGATATGAGTAATAATGTAACTGAACGGATTTTTCAGTAAAACTCCGGTTGCCCCCTTAGGGGTGCCTTTTGGATTAAAATGGCTAAAATTGACACTTTTGTGCTTATTCAAAAAAATTGGATTTTTATAAAACTTTCTGAAAAGTTGTAACTAACTGATTTCTATATAATTTTGTTTGTCTACACTTTGTGATAACTCTTGGGTTATAACTCAGCGGCTCTTTTAGGGCTAATAAAAACACTCCATTTTTGGGACTATTTTACCATATTTGTCCCAAATTTTCTGTGTATGTCTATTTAACAGTTTTGCATGGTGCTGAACTCAAATTTAAATATGCTAAAGCCTTGGGGACTTTGGAGGCTAAATTGAGGGGCAGGCAAATGATGGACTTAGTCATTTCTTTTTTTGCATCATGCAGAATTAAAATTTACATATGTTAAGACCTAAAACTACACCGTTTATTCGTTTTTACTAGGATTTGATGCCCCCTGGGGACTTTTGGGGCTAAATGGGGAAGGAGGGGGGCAATGCTGAATTTAGTCATTTTTTTTTATGCCTTGTTCACTGTGCACTCACGGGGACCAAGCATGCTTCACTTGTTTTTTTTTTTTATAGCTTTATAAATGTTTTCTTTCAACATTTTTTTTGCCTTCAAAATTGATTGAAGTTTTGAATTTAATTTAAACTAAAAATGGTTAAAAACAAAACAAAAAAATATGATTTAGTTAGGGGAAAGGGGATAATATTTTTGATACTCAAACAAAACATTAATAAACTTATCATATGGTTTTTATTAAATACTAGCAGGGGAAGGGGGGACGCATGACCTTGCCCAGTCATAAAATACGCTTAAATATATTTTGATTCATGCAGATTTTGTATTATGACAGCTAATTCTCTCTTTTTTTTTTTTTTATTAAATTATGGTCATAAAACTGTTAGCAATAGACAGAGGCTACTAAGCTGATTAGGGAATGCATAAAACTCACGCACATCATGATAGCCAATACAGAGCTTTAAAAATGCAACAGTTCATTCACACAATTCTGAGGCAGCATGTTCAGGACTGCAGAACATAATACGAAAGGAGATCGCCAGTACATCTCTGAGCAAACACCAGATTATGCAGAAGGTCTAATGTGAATGTATATCAACACAGATTTGGTTTGTTAAACCATAGCACAATGCATTGGGGTGGAGCAAGAACTATGAAATAATCTGTAGGCAACAGAAGAAACTATTACAATCCGTTATATTGTACCTAATATATAGTACTGATTTCAAAAGTTAAAAAAAATGCTTTGAGTGCTATCAGCTAAATTGAAACGAAACCATTTAGCACTTCAGCTGCATTTCCTACCGTTTGACAAATAGATAAGAAAGATTTAAAATTAAACCACTTCAAGCTATGAATGAATTTGTGCATGCACAAAAGTAATAGAAACATGTCAGCAAGTTGAAAGGAACATTTTGCATTTCAAATTGCTGACATATTTCATATATTCATCCATCCAAACGAAGATTTTACTTGTTATAAACCATTCTTAGTGTATGATTACTATTTCCTATTAATTTCAGTATTATGTGACTCAGTAGTTTAAGTTTATCGATTAAATATTTTCACACAGACAAACAAACAGACAGACAGAGTCACACACCCATACATACATATATACATACACTGTTTTATTTATATAGATTTGTCTCTTTTAATTTTCCAGGAAAGAAGTGGCTTTTATTAGCATCATTACTGCTGTTGTGTTTAATTTAGTTGTATTTTGCTGTGCACGTTTTGAAGCTTCCAGGAAAGAACATTCGGATGATACTCTGCCAAATATCACAAATCCTCCTGAACAGGTAAAAACTTTCATTTTCTTGAATGATAATTTTTGTTTGGAATCATTATTTTTTTTCTTTCTTGATTTATTTCCTTTTTTTTTTTTTCTTACAAAAAAAAAAATTATATAAAAAATTTTGGTGCTTATAGGGGCACAGATGAAAATCAGATTTTATATTCCAGCAAAATTTGAAGTTCTGTAACCTCTGACTTCATGCAAATGTGGGCAGAGAATTTAACATCTTTTATAGAAATAGAATGTGGGTTGATTCAATAAACCAACTTTTATATATTCGTTGTCTGGCTTCATAATTCTTCTTCTTTTTTTTTTTTGCTGTTTTGGGGTGCATAAAAATTATGAGGTGAAAATCACATTCCAAATAAAAAACCTGTGATATACTTGCATATCAGACAAAAATAGGTTTCTATACCAAAAATTATGAAAAATTATTGAGTAGAAATGAAATTAAAAATAAAAATCGATTTTATCAAATTTTGCTGATCAACCATTACTGGTTAAAATCATTTTTATCTCACTTAAAGCAAAACAAAAAAAGAAACATTTTATATAAAAAATGTTTTGGTTCTTTTTTTGTAAATTAAAAAAAATATTTTTTCATTAAAAATTTAAAAATCTTTTTCAGTTGAATTAATATTCCTCATAACAATTGCACTTAAAGGAAGTGTTGAAATCTTAAATATACACACTTAGTTTGTGCTATGTATTGATCAGAAACGGATATAATGTGTAAAGAATTTTCTCAAATTATATTTGGCAATTAGCAAAATTACTTTTTTTAAATGTTTTAAGAGCTGTCAAATTTTTTTTTAAATTATGAAATTTCCCCATAAAAATATATAAATTCTTTGGAGAATAAAGACATTTGTTCTTCCTTTACATTATTTAAAATGAAAATAATTATAAATTTATTTATTAACCCTGGAAAACCTATGCTCATTAACTAAAGCTATTTCATTCTACACTGTAAATAGGAACTTAACAAAATCTCTCTCTCTCTTTCTCTCTCTCTCTCTCTCTTTCTCTCTCTCTCTCTCTCTATATATATATATATATATGAGAGAGAGAGAGAGAGAGAGAGAGAGAGAGACTTATAATTGCCAATTGAAAAATATATAAATAAGATTCTTCTTCTTTTAAGTGATTACATGTGAACAGTCAAAAAACCTTTGCAGAAAAAAGAAAAAAACACAATTTAGAGTTGGGGATCAGTTTTGCTTATAGATTTAATGTAAAATGATCCCCTATTTTCAGGCCATTCTTTCTTTTTGGAACAGTTAGCCGTTGAAATTATATAAATTATCTTAAAAGGGAAATCAGTCAAACAATTTTTCTTTACCTCCTCATTTATGATGCATTTGGATTACAGAAATTAATTTTTAATAGAAATGTAAGTATGTGAGTTCTGAAACTTAATCTGAAAATTAATTTCCAAGTCATAATAATGTCTAACAGCTCTAAATTCATAATCCCAAAATATAAATAACTTTTTTTTTCTTAAATGTTGCAAATGAATAATGTAGTGTTATCTTTTCACATCATCTTTCTATTATCGAGTTTTGGTTGAGCCTAATTTTTTTATATTGCATTTATTTTTTATACTGAATTTGGTTCTTGTGTACAATTCTTCTTATATTACAATATAAAAATAAATAAACATATGTATGCTGTATGTACCCATAACAAAACAAAAATGTCATGTTCCAAAAATCACATAAGTTGATCAAGTAGTTTTATTTTTAAATAAAATCAAATTTTATGAGGAAGTGAGGACAGTCTCACTTCACCATCTTGAATAAACAAAGGAAGATAACTCAATTTAAACTTCCAAGATTTTTCTTGTTTGTTTTCAACCTTGTAATGGCTACAATTTACCGCTAATCGCTTAAAATGATAACAAATGACTTTCTATATATAAAAAAACCTGGTCAGTTTATGTGACTTTTGGAATATAATCATTGCATAATGAGTATGCACATTGTAAAGATTTTTAGATATTTTTTATTTTTAATATTAAGCCAATTCTGGACAACCACCCTGAAATTTTATTGTTTTATTTAAATAATTTCTTTTCAAATCATCCATTTTGTTGGCATTTGTGTTCATTGTAGATTGAGTCTTTTAATACCATCTTGCGATCCATGTTGGAAATCCTGCCTTGTATTTTGGTAAGGGCCGTTTGCACTTGACTGTTATAAATGGATGTTTTATGCCGTCAATGCACACTTCCCAGGTGTCCCTCCGTTCACTTGCTACAATTACTTTTCGTTCGATTATTAATCTTGTATAATTTTGTGATAAATCATATGTTAAAAAAAACAAAACAAAAACAAATCAAAATGAATGTTCCAAATTGTAAATTTATTTAGTTTTCATGATTTCAAAGATTTTGTGCATACCTGAACAAAAAAAAAAAAAAACTTTCACAATTCGTATTATTTGGATTTTAGACTACTATTTTCACCTTCAGTGTTATTTTAATTACGTTTTGGTTGGTGTCACCTTTTTCAGATGTATGATGTCGAACTTTAGTATCTTTCTATTGACCCTGGAAATCTGCACAGAATTTTGAATGGAACTCTTTATTTAATTTACAGAGGTAGCATACTCTTGTTCTGTCAGCTGTGACACTTTCATTGAGTGCTAGGGGTGGGTTAGGTAAAAAACAAAGGCTAATTAGACAAAAGAAAAGGAAGTAGGTTTAGTAAATACTAAAATAACTTATCAATAGATAATGGATAGGAATTTGTTAACGCAGACAAAGAGAAATAAGGGTAAGGCTTAATTCAGGATGTAATGAGTGACCGGGTGACTCATAGGTAGGGAACAATAGGAACAACACTTGGTGGGGGGGGGGGTCAGTCAGGCACTTAGTTAGTTGAGGCTTGAACTCTGAGGTGGACAGTTGGATTTTGGATACGGCCATGGGAATTAGTCATTTGGAGAGCCTTGAAGGTGATTGAACGGACGGCAATTGACTGACATGGTCTTGACAGAACATATGTGAACCTTAGCATGCAGAAACACACACTCAAGAGTCAAACTGACATATGTGAAGCATCATGGTCTTTGTTTTTCCTGTGTTGTGTTTTGTCTTATTTTTCTACCGAGAAAATGATGACACGGCCAGAACTAGAACATGAAGTAGAAAGCCATTGCACACAACTTTTTGGGTCGGAGACTTGTTGGTGGGGCCATGTGAGGTCACACTGCCATGACTGGGTAGAAGTCCTAAATAATTTGCGATTGTATCTTTAAAAGTGTCACCCATTAGCAAGAATATAACTTACAATCAAATTTTACCAATTACTTAATTCATAGATGTAGTGGATAAAGCACTTGGTAAAATTTGGTTATAAAGTTACACTCTTCTAGAGGTTGACGATTCAATCCTCAGTGCGGGCAACACTCAAAAATATAATTGTGAATTACTTAGGCCTTCTACCCAGCTCACAGAACAAGAGCATGCTAACTCCATGGGTTAAATGAAGGATTCTGTTCCAAATTTTGTGCAAAGTTCCAAGTTTGACAAGATACATCTGAAAAAGGTTGGAGGTTACATCAACCGAAATGTGCGGATAACACTCAACATGAGAGCAGTAGTCTGAATAATATGAATTATCAATCCTCATCTCAAAAATTCAAAAATACTTTTCACAAGTTATTCATTGTTTCATATTCAAAATTGTAGTTTGCTGACAAAAACAAAAAAAAAATGTTATAGACAGAATTTTTTGTTCTGCTTTACATTATTGTTTTGTTAGTTTCTGTCAAATTAACAAATTACAATTTTTCCGATTGAGATTTTCTATTTTTATTTTCGATAAAAATCAAACAAAACTTGTGTGTAAAGACTGAAATAAAAGTTTCAATCTTTTATTTTTTTTTACCATCCTACATCATTACAAATCCACCATTCACCCATGAAACAGAGTTAGCACATCTGTGCTGGTGCACCAAGCACTAGTCTCTTCCGGTTATATTCTACTAATGTATTTCCTAACTTCCAGCATGGTTGCTACCAGAAGTGGTGGCAAGGCAAATCAGTTCCTTCACTTTTATTGTTTTTCAGTATTTCTATTGCTAAGCGATTTATTGAAATAAAATAGAAGGAAAGGACATTACTGAAAAGTATACAATAAAAAAATAACATAATTAGTCTTTATTTGCACTTTTAATAACAACATTAAAAAATAAAAGTTTTTGTGTTATTTTAAATTTTATGAGAAATATGATTATGAAACTATAAAAATATGTTGCTTTATTGTAAAAATAAGTTTTTTATTTGAATTTATATAATAAATATACGTTTATGAAAGTATAAAAATACAATTATTGAAAACAAATGAAAAAAGTTCAAACATCATAATAAAAAACGTATACATATATTATTTTATACATAATCGTCCCAAAATAGTTAAAAAAGATTTTAAAAAGTGTTTTCAGTAATTCTTTAAAAAAAAAAAGTGCAAAAAGTATTTTCAATAATTCTTAAAAATAATAAAACTAATTTCAATAATTCTTACATAAATAAGACCAAAAATATTTTCAATAATTATTAAATAAAAAAAGAATGATTGGAAAAATGTAATTAAAAAAAGGTAAGAGATAGGCGTGAGAGAAAAAAGCGAAGGAACTGCTTTGCCTTGTTGCCGCTTCCGATAGCAGCCAAGCCAAAAGTCAGAAAGTACATTAGCTGACTATAACCGTTTCTCCGTCTTAGATAGAGTTCAAAAAAGAATCTCTAACTCAACTGTTGCATCCGTTGTTTTACAAATGCTTCATTTGAATGACTCTGATGAACTTTCTGCTCTTTTGCTTCCTCAGTGTAAATAATCCCAATAAACCTGACAAGCAACAATATCCCACCCCTTCATTATTGAGGTCCTCAGAGACAAGAAAGCTTTTTACTATAATCACTTATTTTTGTCAAACTGCTTGTCTTTGCAATTCCCTTCCTGCCCCGTTTTCTAACTATATTAATTTGCAGAAATTAAAATGTAATGTGAACAAATGGGATATTCCATGCCAAATCATCCAGTAAAAGATTGAAATTTCACCCCCTCCCCTCAGAATTTTTATTCTTTTGACCGTTGTAAGATATACATAAGTTATGATGAACTGACAAATTTCAGACCCAGCAATCAATGGGTTTACACCCAGGCGGCCATAAAACTTTCTTATAGTTATCAACATTAGATAAAAATTGAGCTTTTTCAACTATGATTTTTTGAAAATTGTGAACTTTCAGCATTAAATTTCAATGTGAAGGAATAAAATACCAAGTATGAACCTATATATATTCTGAAAGTTCTATATTTTGGCTTTCTAAATATTAAAACAGATATCACCTCTAACCCCTAGAGTTGTCTTTTCTTGACCCCAAAATTTACGCCCTTTTAGGGGTTCCTGTGGAAGGTGTCTCTGCATATAAATGGGCAAAAAAGTCCCAAAAAATGAACTTGTCTGGCTTTCTAAGGTTGATTTTCGGATTCCTTGGTTAAAAACCCCTCATAGTTGCAATTTTCTAGGCCAGAAACTAAATACTTTTCAAAAAAATTTACAATTTTGTAACGATGGGTAGTTACGTCATGACGCATTGCGATTGTCCTTTTTCGACCTCTTGGCTTTATTTTGGCTGGGCTCAAAAACAGGGTTCCCATTGATTGCTGGGTCTGAAATTTGGCGGTTCATCATAGCTTGTATATATCTTACAAGGGTCAAAAGGATAAAAAAATTCTGAGCTGGGTGGTGAAATAGCCTGGATGATTTGGTATGGAATGTCCCAAATATCTTGTTGCACAACTCCCCACTAAGGATGCCCCTATAAATCTGGGTCCTAATTCACAATAGCCCCTTACATTCCTGTGATAATGTACATTGTTTGGGGTGAATAGAAAAACAAAACGATCTTTGATCAGAAAAATTTAAGAAATTATGATTCAAATCTCTGGTGTCCAATGTAATCCATATGGATCACTGGTGGTCCACAAAATAAGTTTTGTGGACTACAGTCAAATTTTAGAATTGGAAAAATTATTTCTTGAATATTTCTTTCACTTAACAGTATATGAGTGTCAACTACGAAAAATAATACCACACTCCTCCGATTTGAAATTTGCACCAATCACGCAAACACACACATCGATTTCAGACTGGCAACAATCATCAATAACACCGGATGTATCTTTTACAAAGGGCTGACCCCTCGGAATTAATACCACCAACAAAAAAAAAAAAAAAACTGAAAGCAGAACCGTTTTTATTTTTTAAATTTTAAATTCCAAAAGTTGAAGAGTTATGAAGACGGGAGCGGTACCATTAAAACAAGCGATCTTTTGTGCTCCAGAATTTATTTTTCTATATAGTCACCACCATTCTCAATGCATTTCTGTGAGGTATTCAATGACACGTCTCTGCTTCTGATGCACATCCATGACAGAAAACGATCATGATAAAAATAATAAAAAAATAAAACTAAGCAAAAACTTTCTGTGATTTTTAACAATGTTTGTGTATATAAAGAGAGGCAGACACACCAAATAATACTTGTTCCAAGTTAGAGCAAATGAATTCCGCCACATAGAATGTTATTAAAATAAACATAGTTATTAGAATCAACAATGAATGCTATTAATACCAACATAGAATGGTCTTAGAATCACTACAGAATGTTATTAGAATAAACAAAGAATGCTATTACAATCAACAAAGAATGCTATTAGATCAACATAGAATGTTACTAGACTGTATGCCTAGAATCATTATTCTAATTTTGATTCAAATCCATTAGATTATTTTAATTCTAGAAAATGTTTTAAAATGTTTAATCTTAAGAGGTCTTAAGAAGAAATTGAAATTCAAAGAATCTAGCTTAATTAATGTCTACTATGGATCAAATTTAATGCATATCTGAAATATTTGAATTATCAAATGGAAAATGTGCTCATATCATGCCCTCCCCCTCCCATCTTTAATAATACTCCAAAGAGACATATTTTTGTGGATTATTTTTTCATTGAGGTTTAATAACGCATTAAAAATTCAAAGATTGCAGGCATTTTGGATTAATTTTCAAGAAGAACTTTTATCATCCCCCCCCCCATACAAAAAAACTAATCAAACTAAACACAGCCCACAATATTCTTCCTTACACTTAGCAATTTTATTAGTTTAGGAATAAATCCTATATAGAGGAATATATAAAGTTCCTAATTTTATATCGAGATCTACTATTGCTGTGCATTACAGAAATCGATGAATATAACTCGTTTTGTATTGTTTGAATTTATTAAGATTACTGTTCTCATCTTGAGCGTTATTTTTCGCAATGTTTCGGTCGATGTAACCTTTGACCATCTTCAGATATATCTTGTTGAACTCGGAAATCTACACAGAATTTTGAATGGTATCCTTTATTTAATCCACAGGTGTAGCATGCTCTCGTTCCATCAACCATGACTGGGTAGAAGGCCTAAGCAATTCACATTTTTATTTTGAGTGAAATCTGCACTGAGAATTGAACCTTCGACCTCCAGAAAAATGTAACTTTTTTTTACATCTGAATTTTATCAAGTACTCCATCCACTACGCCACAGGTCCTTGTAAAAATAACACTCAAGATAAGAACAGTAATCCAAAGAATCACACCTGAGGCTATTCTCTATCTCTACAAACTTATTATCAGACTATGTACACAACACTGTTGTCATATTTAGCTATTGGGTCTCTTTCGAATGTGAGAATTCTTGATAAGGTGCAGAAATCTATCTGTAATTTGATTGGCCCTACATTTTGTTTTCTGCAATCTCTCTCTCTCTCTCACAGACATAACATTGCTTGTTTCAGTCAGTATTTTCTATAAATACTGTATGGAATGTCTTCTTTGGAATTGTCTGATATATGTATTGCCTTTTTTGTTCCAGCTTGTTTGACTTCTTGGTCTAGTGCTTAATCGTCATTTCAAAAATTTCAAAATGTAATAATATTTTTTGCTATGTTTCATCATTTAAGTCATTTTCTTTTCTGTTTTATCTTTTTAGGACGAAGCTAAAATCGAGGAAGAATTACTTGCGTTGAGTAAAACGAAGGAACCCGAAGTTGAAAGACCAGATTCATTGAGTCTAACAACTGGTTATGTTTCAAAGTAAGAAGTTCAAGTTTTTTATTTTTTTATTTTTTTGGAAGTGTGATTTTTTTTTTTTAATTCATTAAATTTTTTGCTGTTTGTCCAATGAAAAAATTAATTTGAAAAAAAAAAGAAAAATTTGTAAGATGTATGTCTTATGTAACACCAGAAATCACTTGATTTGATTAAGTAGTTTTATTTAAAAAAATTTTTTATTTAATTGTTAATTCACTCCAAATAAGGCACAATGTCACTTTGAAGTAAGTGATTACTATTTGGGCTCAATTTTCCAACGATGCTTTAGAGGAAGTTTAGCAGCGATATGTCTGTTCACATTACACTTGAAGTTCTGTATGTCAGTACAGTTAGGGAAGCAAGGACCAGAGAGGGAATTCCAAAGTCCAGCAGTTTGAGAGAGGAAACTATATGAATAGTAGGCTTTTCAGCATTTAGGAATCTTTACAGTGTAATGATGGAAATTTGCTGCTTGTCGGATTAGTTGGGGTATTTACAAGTGTTGGGGTATTTACAAGTGTTCATCGGAGCACTTTCCAGTTTCTAAGTAAGAAAATGAAATTGCGATGCAATCTTGAAAACAATCTGAAGGAACCGGGGAGATAACTCCAAATAATTTAAACTTGTATGATTTTAGAAAGCCATTCTTAACATGAGAAATGGGGGGGGGTATTAAAAAAAAACCCCAAAGCTTTGCTTAAAATGATTTTCTTTATAAAAATAAAACTACTTGATCAATTTACATGATTTTTGGTGTACAAGATTTTCTTTTTTGTCACAGGCATGTACATTATAAATATTTTTCATTCTTTTTTATGAGGGAGGGGGTTCTGGACAAGCGGAATCTTTTTATTTGGCTGCTTAAGCAAAATTCTAAGGAGATTTTCCCAAACGATTGTGCAACATTTCATGTTAACTGTGATTACTTGATTCTGTTCCCAAGTTCTTATGCTGATGATACACAAATTTTGGTGTCACACCAGACGCTTACACAGCATCAGATATCTGCAGCCATTGCTTGTTTTTGCGTCTGAGTGGGCAGGGGACTGGGGCATGGTGTTCAACCCAACAAAGACAGTTCTGCTATTGTCTTCTAGATATCTCTCTCCTGTTCATGGGATTTGGTTTCAAGACACATTTGTGCCATTCTCAAAATGTCATAAAACTATTTGAGAGTAATAATATATAGCAATCTCTGGTTTGACGACCACTTGTTTTATATATCGGACAGGATTAAAAAGGAGCTTTACATGCTGTATATCCTGAGCTACCAAATACCTCATGGATGGCATTTGCTGACTAGGTTTTGCAATGCAATAATCGGTCCCCACTTGGAATACGGGCCCCAAGTATTTGTCAGAGTTGGTAAGATGTTCTCTGATTCTCTTGAGCGTCTACAACATTGTGGCATCAGATATATACTACATATTCCTTGTCACGACCCTGTTCCCTCTGGAATATATAATCCGTTTGAATTAGACCTGCTGTCTTCTCACTGGAATGTTGCTTCTGTAGTCTACAGATAATTTCATGGTTCTTGCCCCATCGCAATGCTTAAATACTTTTCTGTGCTGTGGCTGAACAAACCAAACCTGTTACAATATACATTCACATTAGACACTCTGTATAATCATACTGGTGCTTGCAATCTCCTTTCGCATTGTGTTTTGCGGTCCTGAACGTTCTGCCTCAGAATTGTGTGAATGAACATGTGTCACTATCACATTTTCGGAGTTCTGTATTGGCTAACTATTGTAATGTTTCTAAGTTTTATGCATTCCCTAATAAGTTTGGTAGCCTCTGTCTGTTGCTAACAGTTCATGACAATGGTTTGATAAAAGAAAAAAAATTATAGCAGGGTCATTTTACAAGGAAAATTGTTGATGAAACTCTACTTGAGAGAAAGAAGAATAAATAAAATCCTAGCCAGAGATTAGTTTGGAAGCACGTTTCTGAAGCTGTGTCAGCATGTAAAATGGATGTTAAACTGATGATGAGGATGGTGATGACGATGACAATGTCTTTAAATTTGAAATCAATCTGTTATTTTCACTTACTGTATTCTTTGTCATGGAGATAGCCTTGAAATGACAATACAATTTTCTGTAACTTAATTCTTATGTATCCAAGAAATTTAATGTAGTGTCAAAAAGTTAATGGAGATGTTATGTTTAGATATAAAACAAGTCTTACAGAAGTGTTAGATACAATGGCACAACATCCACTAGCTTCATCTTCTTTAGCCATACAATCACATCAGGTTCACAACAACAAAGTTCAATGAGACCTACTAACAGACAGTCATGTTGGGAGTTTTTTTTTTTTTTCTTTTTCTGCAAATAAAAAACATATACATCACTTGGTGCCAGAGGGACACAAAATAAAAGGAAAATGCATCCAAATACATTGCACATATTTATCAACACATTGACCAATGTAACAAAAATAAGTAACACAATGTAATCGAACATACAATAAAATGTTTTACTCACTCTCGTAGCGGTTCTACCATATGAGGTAGGTAATTACATATACAACACAGTCATGCTGGCACACTTGACCCCACCAGATCACCAAAGTTAAGCAACGTTAAGCTTGGCCAGTACTAAAATACATGACCATTTGGTAATGCTAGGTGCTGGATATGCTCAGAGCCTGGAAAATGATGGGCACTATCAGCCTATTCTTGCTCAAGACTTGCTGCATGAAATAATGCAGCATCCCCATGGCCCCAGAGGGTTAAGGGACACATCTACATCTAAAGTCTTACAATAGTGTAAGTGAGCATTTGCCCAATGTGGAGGAAAAGCATGCATTAGTATCTCCATTCTTTAGGTGTCTGTCCTAAGATGAAATAAACCACTAGTTTCCTGGCAACCAGTTTTGTTTTCTCTTATTCCTCTACAGTAGGTAATCGAAATGTGATGGTTGGATATAAAACAACAGTCTTAAAAAAAGTGTTTTGAATAATATTCACTTTCTTTGTAATATTGTAAATGAATGAATTTAAGGAAGATAACATATTGCTTACTAATAAAACACTATTACTACTAATATTGTATTTTTTTTTATTTTAAACTCCAAGTATATGTATTGTATATAGTCTAATCATATGGGAATCATCCAATAAATTTTTAATCATTGAAAAACAGGCTTAACTCTGACAACCTCAGTGGAAGATTACTATACACAGCATAAATATGTGTAGAACAGTACCCTTTGTTGGTTTAGTTACATTTAAAAAATAGATCAGTAGCACAGTTGAGATAATAGGGTTTGTTGGCAATGGAAGGTCAAGAAAAACATGAGAGGAAATAAGATTAGATTTGAGTATAAGAGTGATAAAGAACTGGTCAGAGACATGTTTGTTTGGATGAAATCTAGATAACGGCCAAATGCCGCATCTATCAGGCCCTTGTTTTTCATGATCTTTCTTTACAGATGTGAAACCTGGCTCCTTGAGTAGCTGATGTTCAAAGGCTGGGAGTCTTCGATCAGTTGATGTCTTCAATGCATTCGCGAGATTCACGTCTCAAATGCCATATTCCAATGTAAGCTTCCTAGACTTGAAGAAGCACTTCTTACAAAGAGGCTCTGGTGTTTTGGGTATCCACCTTTTGACTTGATTCACAAGTTAATAACGCCAACACGGCTACCAAGATGGCACAATAAGCGTGGTTGTCAGCTGAGGACGTGGCTTGCAATGATAATAGCTAACCTGGAAGCTATGACCGGCCCTCACGTCTTCGATGTGTGATTATTGAATTGCAAATGGCTGAAGTATGCTGAGGAGGCAACAGTGGACAGAACTGGTTGGACTGCCGTGATTCGACATGCGATGAATTCATTTCAAGTCGGTTCAACTCACTCCAAGTGAATGCTGTTACAAGTACAAATAAGAAGTTTGGATATCAATTTGTAAAAGCTGTCCAGCACATGCCAATATGTGAAAAGGATGTTAAACTTAATATAATGATGATGATGATTATTTTTTTTTGTTTTTTTTAAAGAAAATTTCCAAATTCATGGATAAAATTTATATTTTAACACTTACTTTAACGTTTATATTTTGAGGCATGAAAATATTTTAGTTGCCAGAAGAAAAGTCGATTTGTGGATTTTCAACTGAGTTACTTTTAGTGAAAAAATGTGGGATTTAAAAAAATATTAGCAGAAACATCCTGAAGACCTTTTAGCTCAAAACAAAGTGTAGTATCTGTTCTAATACCATTTTAAGTTTTCTGTTCTCTGCCAGCAAAGAGAAAAACTTTCTAGACTGAGACAATTAAAAAGTTTTCTCTCAATTCAGTTCCCCTTTTTGGGTAGCTGAATTTTCTCCACATTAAAAACTGACCTTGTGTCTAACTCTGCCGTTGTGGTTAAGAAAGCAAATGAAGACTACTGCAATGACCTTTGGTTCACTAATGGTAGAACTTTCAACTTTGTTATGGACGTGACTTTTTCTTGCAAGAATATTTAATATTTTTTTACTTTGTATTTTAATAAATGTTTTTTTTTTATTTCAGATATTCAACCGAGTTTTTCTTAGATTTGCGAGAATATTTAATATTTTATTTTTATTTTCTTGCATTTTAATTAAAAAGTTGTTTTTTTTAATTGCAGGTATTCTACGGATTTTGATCACATAAAAAGACTCAACCATGGCGCATATGGTGTCGTATTTATGTCTAAAAATAAATTTGATTCCTGCTCATATGCTGTGAAAAGGATTTGCTTACCAAAATCGTAAGAATAAACTTGTTTTTCAAATTTTAAAAAAATCTTCTACAAAACTTTGTTTGAATTGTTATATGAAGACAACCATTTCATTATAACAAATCAGTTTTGTTTCTAAAATTTTTTGCGTTAAAGCTGAAACAACCTTTTACATCCTTGACATATTAAAATTGGATTGTATCTTTCGCTTGCAGCAGTGAAAGTGAAGAAAAAGTGATGCGGGAAGTGACGACATTGGCCAACTTGGATCATGTCGGAATTGTTCGCTATTTCCAGTCATGGTTTGAGTGCCCACCGTCTGGATGGCAAGAAAAAATTGACAAAGAAATGGGATTCAGGTTAGTAATTAATCCATTCTCTTCCTCTATTCTTTTTGCTTTCCTCGACTTCTGTTTCAACAAGAAACAACCATGTCTGAAATGTCAATATGCTTCATCATTACATTTTAAAATCAATCTCCAACAAAATGAGGGAAAGTTGTTTGCCCTAATAAAGATATGCACTACGGAATTCATGATGGGTGATTTGGAATGGTTTTCTGAATTGTAATCGATAAAGTGTACAGGGTAGAACGATAAATTTGTCACCCTAAAGAAAACAACACTACAGTTTTATTTTAAAACTTTTATTGAAAAAAATCAATTCAGGTAACTTGATTATATAGTAGAGCTGACATATATTCAATATAGTTGCCTTCACCACTTGGATTAGGGTTCGGAACTGGGAGCATCCTTTTTCCACAAGTCCTGGCGGGAGCACAGCAAATACTCGGCAGATGGCAGCGATCAGGCTGACTTTAGTGTTGTGGGAGGTCATGTTGGTGATGTTCTCGATGTATGTCCAAATGAAGTAGTCTAGGCGATTTGAATTGAGAGTGAACAGGGGAGATAATTAAGTTTTCAATTTCTCCGAAAACTTATTCCAATTGTTACAAAACCCAATATGTTCGACTTATCTGAACTGTTTTTCATGGATAATTATTTTTCTACCTTATTGTTTTGCATAATTTTTGGTTATGTTACTGTTTGAGACCTAACAATTATGTAGGTACCATTTGTTTTACTTGATATTCAATATTATTTTCGTTTGTATGATATAGAAGCACACCTATTTTAATTTTATAGTCTACCAAATTAACATATGGAAACTCTGATTGATATAACCTGTTAATAATTGAGCTAATTTTATCTGCAGTATTTAAATATATTCAAAGAAATTAATAATATCCCTGTTGTAAAAAATGAATTCATCTGCAAATGCAAGCCTCCTAGACCTTTTTCTCTCAACTTCCCCTGAGCTATGTTCATGTTCCGTTCTTTCTCCTCCGTCGTATCAGTTAAGATAAAAATGAAATGTAATAAGTCCCCAGACGTACCCCTCCACCGTACTGTATACCAATACTCCATGGCTGACTGGGATAGCTTCCATACATTCATATCTGATCTACCTCTGCATTCCATGTTTAAAAAGGATGTGTCCTCTATAGTATCAGACCTGACCGAATGGTTAATTGTAGGCATAGACCAATTCATACCATCTAAAAAATTCCAACAAAAACCTAACAGCCAGCCATGGTTCTCCCCTGAATGTGCTGCTGCCATCGCGCACAGAAATCACTTTTTCCATAGCTACCAATGTAATAGATGCACTGAAACTAAAGCTGCTTTCAGCCAGCAACCACTGTAAAAGAGTAATAAAAAATGCAAGAGAGCTATATGCCCAGTCTGTTAAATCCAAAGTAGCTGAACAGCAGCTTGGTTCCCACCAGTTTTGGCAAATAACAAATAGGATCCTGAACAGAAGTGTGCGTTTTTGGCAAATAACAAATAGGATCCTGAACAGAAGTGTGCGTTCTATCATAACCATTATCAATGGACCAGCATTAGACAAGGCCAAACTATTTGCCAAGAACTTTGCAGCTAATTCTACCCTATGCGACGAAGGCCATCAACTCTCCATATTTCCTCCTATAACACAGAACATGCTAGGTAACATACAAATATCTGTGCATGAGGTCGCCAAGCTAATCAAGAACCTTGATTCCAGTAAATCAACTGGCCCTGACGGCATTTCAATTATAGTGTTAAAAAAGCTTCAACCAGAACTTGCTCCCATACTTACGAAACTGTTTAAGCATTGCCTTAAGGAGAAGTGCTTTCCAACACCCTGGAAAACGTCATCAGTATGCCCTGTATTTAAGAATTCAGGTGATAAGTCATCTCCCTCTCAGTACAGACCAATAAGTCTCCTGTGTATCATGAGTAAGTTGCTGGAATCCATATTAAATAGAGAAATAGTCAATCACCTTAGCAGAAATAACCTTCTTAGTGACATGCAATATGGTTTCCGTTCTGCAAGATCTACCGCAGATGTGGTTATATCTCATAAGATTAGCGAATCTCTTGACAAAGACATTCTTTCTAGGGCAATTGCTCTTGACATATCAAAGGCCTTCAACAAGGTATGGCATAAAGGCCTACTTCACAAGATTTCCAGCTACGATATAACAACAAAACAAATACTAATGGAGCAATAAATAAATTAAATCAAAAGGGTTGATATGCTGGTAAAATGAACCATCAAATCAATCTCTCTCTCACTCTCTCTCACAATGATGTAAACATTATTGATTTTTATCAGAAGTTTTTCTTTTTTCCAGTGATGCTATAACCCCGTCCATCACAACACAGAATACCAGCCCAACAGAATCATTCATTCCACATCCAGTTAACATCGGAGGCGGATGCTTAAAACACAATCCACTCCGTGCCTTCAACCATTTTGATTTTCCTACACCAAAAATAAATGGATTCTCCAGTGGAAAGTTTGCAGATGAAGACGAAAGTGGTTCATTTAGTATGAACGAACCAATATCACCTTCACAGACATCCTCATCGGAAGATGATGATGGTGATGATGAAGGAGAAGATAATGATGAAAGTGATACTGTGCCATTTGGAAAATACATGGAAGAATTAAAGACTGATGATTCAAAAACTGATGATTCTATGAGTATAATTTTTAAAGATTCTGGCGTCGAGAAAGGGGAACAGGCCGTTTCGTTGTCATCGAATCGGTTGCATTTGTCCAGGGATTCCACATCAGGAATGCTCGTTGTAAAAGAAACGTGTGAAAAAAAAAGCAAACCTTCAGAGAACTTTGAATGGAAAAATCGGCCAAAAATGTATTTATACATTCAGATGCAATTGTGCAAACAAGAGACTCTTAAAGACTGGCTGAACAAACACACAGAGCAGCGCAATTGTGAAGAAGTGTTGGATTTTTTTGATCAGATTGTCACGGCAGTCGAATATGTACATAAAAAAGGCGTTTTGCACAGAGATCTGAAGGTAAGTAAAATGATTTGATGTAAACTTTACAAACAAAAAATAAGTATTTGTTCGGAATTCATCCTATATTAGATGCAAAAATAAAGAAAAAATCTGTATGATATCTCTATCTGTGACAAAATAAAAATATATTCCAAAATTATGCAAATTGATAAAATAATTTTAATTAAAAAAAAAAGAAATCATTTTTAAATGATTAATGGGAATTTGTAGGCATTACAACATAAATCTTGCTTGTGTGAATTAAATTATCTCTTTTTATTTTTTTAATAGATTGTTTTCAAAATGGCAGACAAGACAGTTTCTTTTCTGTTAGTCATGAAATTTTATTTTCTTATTTAAGTCTAAAATACCTTTTATAAAAATTGGATTCTTGCTCAGAATTCTCCCTATATTAAAAAAATAAAAATAAAGAAAAATCTGTATGATGCCTATCCGGAACTAAATGAAAATATCGTCGACCAAAAATCACATAAGTTGATCCAGTACTTTTATATTTAAATATGAAAATCAAATTTGACTAGTATCTGAAAAGTGACTGTTTCGTTCACCATTTTGAAAAAAATCTCAGCAATAATTAAAAACTTGTGAGATTTATTCTGCATAAATTAAAATATATTTAAGCATATTTTACGACCTGGCAAGGCCCTGATAGATATTTATTTCCAAATGTTTTTTACAAGGCAAGTTGCCACTGAGATGTAAAGGGCTACTATGAATTAGGGGTGAGGGTTATTCGGACATTCTAAGTAGGGAGTTGTCTGTTCATATTACATTTCAATTTCTGCATGTTAGTACAGTTGGAGAAGCAGGATACATGAAGGGAATTCCAAAGTCTGAGGAAATAAACTTTCAGAAAAAAAAGTTCTCTGGCATCGAAAGATCTCTATAATGAAGGTGTGGGATTTTGCTGCTTGTCATGTTAGTTTCATATATTTATGTTGGGGAGGGGGGCATATTAGCAGTAAATTATAGAAATTGATGTAGAAGTCATCTTGGAATTTCCACAGGGTCCTGTTTGTTATCTATTATTATACTAAATGCGAGTTAATCAAAGCTTTTTTTCCTATATACTTTAATAATACAAAATACATAGGAAAATATGACTTGGTTATGGGATTGAGTTACGTTTTTTAAAAAAATTGTTTTAGTTCTATTTAGCGAGATTACATTTCTAAATTTTTCTGCATTCTCATTATTTGTATTATTCTGATTCTTCGCACTACTGTTTTTACCTCGTCGAGTGTTAATTTCATGTTTCGATCAATGTAAGCTTCAGTTATATCTTGTCAAACTTAGGAATTTTTCTGTTGAATTCAGGATGAAATTTAGAACAAAACCTTTTATTCAATCCACAGGAGTAGCATGCTCTAGCTCCATCAGCCATGGCTGGGTAGACGTCCTAAGTAATTCATCGCAATTGTATTTTGAGTGTCACCTGCAATAAGGATTGAACCTTCAACCTCTAAAAGAGTGTAACTTAAAACTGAATTTACCAAGTACTTTATCAACTATGTCATGGATCTTTGTGGACAATTCTAGTATGAACTTTGAGAATCTTAAACTTATTTTTGTTTTTAAATGTACAACCTCCAGAAGAATGTAACTTTTTTTTTACAACTGAATTTTACCAAGTACTTTATCCACTGTGCCATGGGTCCTTGTGGACAATAACACTCAAGATGAGAACAGTAGCCTGAAAAATTCAAATAGTACAAATATTTAGCCATAATTTATAATTAACAAACAAATCCATCTCTCTTTTAGCTATCTGTTTCTCACAACACTCTTTTTGTTAACCTTTTTTGTGATATTTCTTAAGTTCTCTTAGCATTTAGAGAAAGAGTAACTCTCTTTTCAGCAACGTTATTTAATTTATCTACCTGAGTTTACACACTACAAATTACCTGACAAGATAAATCTCTTTATTTCTATAAAAATAAAGGTGCTTGTGCAGTATAATGATTTCAAAAGATGCATTTTAAGTAAAAACATCATTACATACTTATGTGACATGTCAAAATTAGTAAAAAATCCAAAAATTCAAAAAAAAAAAAAAAATAATCGAATAAGAGATCTATTAGAACGATTTTTTGACAAATGGAAAAAATAATTACAAGAAAAAATTAAATTTAAAGAAATTAATTTTTTAAAAAAATTAAATAAAAATTGCAGTTGCCTCCCTTTGATTTTAAGAACTCTTCAGCATTAACCACTGCAATAAAACTTTATTATTTGATAAATTTAATTTTTACTTGTAACTATTTTTCTACTTGATCATTTTTCATAATTTTTTAAATTTTCACTAATTTCGACATAACAGGTAAGTACGTAATTGTGTTTGTTTGAAATCCCATTATACTTTCTTTTTAATATACGAGAAATTCTGGATAAGAACCTTTATTTTAAATAATTAAGTATATAAATTTTTTTTTATACAGTAAAACTTGTATTTGTTTCTTATCCTTTTGTTTTTCAGCCTTCTAACATTTTCTTTTCAATGGAAGACGTCATCAAAGTGGGCGACTTTGGCCTTGCTACGGCGATGAAGAACATTCTTGATTCTGGGGAAGAAGAAGAAGAAGAAGAAGAAGAAGTCAATGGTGAGAAAGTCTGTTTGTCTGGCGCGACTGTTGTTAATACACAATATAAACGGCACACGGGAGGAGTTGGAACAGAACTTTACATGAGTCCGGAACTGGTAAGTAGATTTTGTTGTGATACTATCACTATTTGTAAATCAGGCAGATGATGAGATGAGTTGATAATTTTTACTAATGATGTGAGACCATGTGCTGCTTCTCGACAACAACAGTCAATTACCTCAGCACTGTGTGCTGTGTTTTCATTTTCTTTCTGGTTCTAGCCATATTGTCGTTTTTCACACAGTCGCGAGAACTGCTTTACAAATATAAAAGATAAAACAACCCAAAACGCAAACTCCGACATATTTTGTACGTATCAGTTGGGTTCTGGGTGCATGTGTGACACCATCGATTCTCAAAGCACTGTCATAGTCTCTTTTGAGATCAAAACTAAACAACGTTCGTTCGAGAAACTACAGAAAATACAAACTCCAACAACACATTTCATAAATATTAGTTTTACTCTGAGTGTATGTGTGACACCATTGTAGAAAATAATGCTCTGCATGCTATTCACGTCTTAGTCATCTGCTTCGAACTTTGACTTGCCCTTCACCGTCATCGACCGGAGCAAATATTTATTTGTAATGTGAAAAATTTTTCACATTACAAACACAACAAATATATTTTAAAATATTGTACTGATATTTTATTTCTTCAAATAAATCATCCTGAGGAAGATTTGAAATAAAGATGAAACATCGATGAACATATAATTTTCATCTCTCTCTCTCTCTCTCTCTCTCTATATATATATATATATATATATATATATATATATATATATATATAAAACAAAATCACAGAAATAATATAAACCCAGTAAAATTCGAAATACTACAAATAAGACTATATATATATATATATATATATATTTCAGAGGAAACATAATTTAATTTAAATACCAAAGAAAACCAAAAAACGGGCAGGTGAAACTATTAAAATTTTCCTTAAGGCCTTATCGTCTGACCCTCTAAGAGGAAACGTCAGAATGATAAATTAAAAACCAGGAAACGAATGAGGAAAGAAGGGAATTTGGTTTCAGTTGGAAGACCAGTGAGAAAAAAAAAAAAAAAGAAAAAAAAAAAGACAAAAGATTTTGAAACATCAGTTGGAAATATTTATTGATTTAAAACCACCTGAACAGTGAGAGTTTTTTTTTTTTCTCACTGGTCTTCCAACTCATTCGTTTCCTGGTTATAATTTATCATTCTGACGTTTCCTCTTAGAGGGTCAGACGATAAGGCCTTAAGGAAAATTTTAATAATTTCACCTGCCCGTTTTTTTGTTTTCTTTGGTATTTAAATTAAATTATGTTTCCTCTGAAATTTCTCCGTCCATTTTGCTGTACCAAAAATTTACTTATATATATATATATATATATATATATATATATATAGTCTTATAATAATAAATAAAGATAAGAAATAAGACTGTGTGTGTGTATATATATATATATATATATATATATATATATATATAGTCTTATTTGTAATATTCTGAATTTTACTGGGTTTATATGATTCAGTAATCATTCATATACCAATAAATTTTAAGCCAAAAAGAGATGACTTAAACTGTAAGCTACAAAATTATCATATGTGGGGGAGGGCAGAGCGGTAGCTCTAGATACATCTAAGGCTTTTGACAGGGTATGGCATGAGGGTCTCCTCAGGAAAATTAGATCATGCGGTATCACTGGTAGAATACTTAACATAATTAAATCCTTCTTAGATAAGAGAAAAATCCAGGTTGTCCTCGACGGTCGTACATCTAAACAATATGATATAAATGCGGGGGTGCCCCAGGGTTCTATCCTTGGACCATTATTGTTCCTGATATTCATAAATGACCTCCCCAACAAAATTGCCTCTGAGATGGTTATATATGCTGATGACACTACACTCTATGGCAGGCACGACAGGAAGACCTCAAATCTGTAGTGGAATGGGGACAAAAGTGGTTGGTCGCGTTCAATGCTGCCAAGACTAAACTAGTTTAATTCAATAATTACAAGAAACCCTCTCTACCACCTATAGCAATGGCCAACGACTCTTTATCTGAGAGTACATCTTTCAAACTCCTTGGCCTAACAGGAAACATGAGTTGGAACAATTACATTGAAGGCATTGCCTGGGCCGCTGCAAGAAAGGTGGGCTCTCTCTACCGTGCTAGAGAACTACTAACACCTGAAAGTATCCTGTACCTCTATAAAGCCACCATTCACCCATATATGGAGTACTGCTGTCACATTTCGACTGGTGCATCTGCTACTAGTCTTTCACTCCTAGACAAGGTCCAAAAGAGAGTCGCCAATCTGATAGGCCCTGAAGTGTCATCTAAGCTTCAGCCTCTGTCCCATCGACGAAACGTTGCATCCTTCTGCCTTTTCTACAAGTATTTTAGTGGTGAATGCTCTGATGAACTGCAATCACTTGTGCCCCCACGACGTGAGCACCCTTGACAAACCCGACAGGCTGCTAAATCCCACCCGCACTCTGTAGAGATCCCTAGATGTAAAAGATCTTTTTACTCCAATAGTTTCTTCCCCAGAACCGCTAGACTCTGGAATTCCATTCCAGGTCCCTGCTTCCCCAACAGTACTGACGTGCAGAAGTTCAAGTGTAACGTGAACCGACATCTTGCTGCCCAAATCCCTACATAGTACCCGAATAGTTGTTGCCCCTGATAGTAGCCCCCTGCACCAAAGTGGCAATTTGCCTTGTTTGGGGTGAAAATGTAATAAAAAAAAAAATTTCATAATTGAGCATTCATATACTGTTTTAACAAAAACCAAGACTTCAAAGAATGGGTTGATAGCAACAAAAAGTGTATTTCATTATTAGTTACAATTGTTTCAAGACCATTTGGACAAATTACAAACATGTCGTTTGAAAATTTACACAAGAACAGCCTTTCTTGAGACTTATTGAATAAAAAACACTTTAACAATAAAACATTATGGAAAACATTTCCTTTACAAGGAAAAGAAAACAAGCAAAACTATTTTACCTATATCGCATCCTTGCAAAGTATTTTTTTTCGCTTGTTTATATAGACTAGCGGGGAGGGGGGTACCCGGTGTTGCCCGGGTGTTTGGAGGTGTGTGTGGTTTTGGGTAAGTCAAAACTCCATGGGGGGGTAAAAAAGTTTTGGTAGGTGAGTATGAGGATCAAACCCGAACCCTTGAGGCAAAGTTGCAAATTAAACTGTGAAATAAAAAACGTGCAATGTTAACCACTGGGCCACCGCAACATACAACGGAACCACGTTTGAATTTATTTATTTAAGTATTAAAAACAAAATTGACACGTGGCCGCAATAAAAGTTAACTCTACTGCTCCTATTTGACCTCATTAATGAGGTCATAGAAGTAGCAGACTTTTGCTGCGAGCCACGCGGCTGCAATAAAAGTTAACTCTGCTGCTTCTATTTGACCTCATTAATGAGGTCAAATAGAAGTAACGAAATTAACTTTTGCTGCGGGGCAGGTTTTGGGTTTGTTTACTCAACTTTGACTGGTTTTTTCCCCAAATGTTGGGCAGGGGGAAACCAGCTCCCCATTATCCAGATTGAATATCAATTGTCTGATATATGGAGTTTGGCCCCACATTGATCAAAGCTGATTGCTTCTGGACATTTCCCAGCGTGATGCCGAGAACACACCGTTTGAATTTTTAGTTTCACATTATTTGTTTAGACAAACAGGCGACAGAGCGAAATAGTGTGAATCTCATTAAAGTCGACATAAATAAATCTAGAGGCGACCCGCGTTCCCAAATCCTAGATATTATTATCTAGGGGGTATATAAATAGTTCTAAGCGATCGTGTGCGAAAAAAGCCTTTGTGAGACATACACGAAATGCTCGCACACATTTTGCCTTTTATATATATATATATATATAGAAGACTAGCGGGGCTACCCGGCATTGCTCAGGGTGGTATAAACAATGAGAAAATTGAATTTGGTTTTGTAATATATTTGTTATTCTTATGAGATAGGAATTTTGTATGTTTATGTATCATTTGTTAATTCGAAGAAAAGAATATTTTACCTACATAAGACGGGTATTACACATATGAAATAACTGTATCTTACCTAGGGTAGATCATTTATATGAAAGGACAGGTTATATACAACACATTTATCTCATCAAATCCCAAGCAATGCCAGGCATTTTACTAATATATATTCTCGAATATTTCATTCAATACCGGGCAACGCTGGGTGTTTTGCTAGTATATATCGCAATCAATCTCATTAAATCCTGGGTGACGCAAGGTATTCTGTTAGTATATATTTCAATCAATCTAATTCAATCCAAGGCAACGCCAAGTATTCTGCTAGTATATATTTGCATCTATCTCATTATATCCCAGACGACCGTGTATTCTGCTTGCATACATTTACATGTATATCATTGGATCCAGGGTGACTCCGGGTAATCTGTAAGTATGTGGACGTATCTCGTTAAATCCCATAATTCTTGAATTGTTACAAATTTCGACAATTTAACCCCCATTATCGCTCACCTGTCTAAAATAATAACTTTGAGACATTGTCTTGGCTGGTTTTTCATTACAAACACATCATCCAAATAACTCACATTTCATCATTTTTTATAATTTTTGGATATGTTACTAATTTCAACAACCATGTCACATGATTTAACTTACATTATCACTGCCACTCTTACTAAAATAAAAACTTTGATACATAGGCTATGATATGTTACTAATTTCAAGTATCACTTTTTATGAGTAAATCCACATTATCGCCCCCTTCTATCACTAAAATAATAACTTTTAGATATGGTATGGCTGGTTATTTCATTACAAACCCACCAAAGAAGTAAGTCACATTATATCATTTTTCATAATTCTTGGATATGTTACTAATTTCGACACTTATTTTTAATGAAGTAACCAAAATAATCGCGACCTCTAACTAAAATAATAACTTCCATACATTTTCTGGTCTGTCTACTTCATTACAAATACACCAATCAAATAACTCACATTTCACCATTTTTCATTATTTTTGGATATGTTGCTAATTTTGAATATCATTTTTTCTGAGTTCAATCACATAATCCTTCTCCTCTTACTAAAATAACACCTTTGAGACATTTCTGGGCTGTTTATTTCATTACAAACGCATAAATAAAATACCTCGCATTTCATCATTTTTCATAATTCTTGGATATGTTATGAATTTCGACAATCAAATTTAATGAGTGCGCACATCTAATCGCCCAATTCTTACTAAAATCATAAATTTGCTACATTGACTGGGCTGTTTATTTCATTATAAACACACCAATCAAATAACTAAAACTTCATTTTTCATAATTCTTGGATATGTTACTAATTTCGACAATCATTTTCCATGATTTAACACACATAATCCCCTTCCTCTTACTAAAATAATACATTTGAGACATTGTCTGTGCTGATAATTTCATTACAACCACACCAATCACATAACTAACATTACATACTTTTTCACTTTTCTTGGATATGTTACTAATTTCTACAATCATTTTTAATGATGTAACCCACGTAATCGACCCCCTCTTAATAAAATATTAACTTTAAGACTATATCTGGGCTGTTCATTTCATTATAAACACACCAAACCAATAACTTACATTTAATCATTTTTCATAATTCTTGGATATGTTACTAATTTCAACAATCGTTTTTTATAATTTAACCACATAATATCCTTTCCTTTTGCTAAAATAATTACTTTGTGACATTGTCTGGCGTGTTATTTCATTACAAACACACCAAAAAATAATTCGCATTTCATCATTTTTCATAATTCTTGGATATGTTACTAATTTGGACAATAATTTTTCATGATTTTACGACATAATCGCACCATCTTGCTATATGGGGTATTCTGTTAGCACAAATATCCACCTATCTGATCCGATCTAAGGTATTCTCCTAGGAAACATCCCATCTATTACATCTAATCGCAGGCAACGTTGGTTATTTTGCTAGTACATATATCCACCTCTCTTATACAATCCGCGGTGTTATGCTAGTACAAATATCCAGCTATGAAGCCATATCCAAAAGCGTTCACTGGCATAATATTAAATTTATTGCTTATTAATCTAATGGTATTTGAAAATGAGGCTACAAGCAAGGGAGGTCACTTGCATATTATAACAATGATTGTATATTAATCTAATGGTATTTGAAAATGAAACTACATCCAAGGGAGGCCACTTGCGTAATCTAATGGTAGTCGACAATGAAGTTACATCAAAGGGAGGTCACTCGCATATTATAACAATGATTGTATATTAATCTAATGAAATTCGACAATGAAGCTACACCCAAAGGAGGTCACTCGCATATTATAACAATGATTGTATATTATTCTAAAGGTATTTGACAACAAAGCTACATCCAAGTGAGGTCACTTGCATATTATAACAATGATTGTATATTAATCTGATGGTATTTGAGAATGAAAATCTAATGGTATTCGAGAATGAAGCTACATCCAAGGGAGATCACTTGCCTATTATGACAATAATTGTATATTAATATAATGGAATTCTAGAATGAAGCTACACTCAATGGAGGTCACTTGCATATTATGACAATAATTGTATATTAATCTAATGGTATTCGACAATGAAGCTACATCCAAGGGAGGTCACTTGCATGTTATGAGAATGATTGTATATTAATCTAATGGTATTCCACAACGAAGCTACATCCAAGGGAGGTCACTTACATATTATGACAATGATTGTATATTATTCTAATGATATTCAAGAATGAAACTACACCCAAGGGAGGTCACTTCCATATTATGACAATGATTGTATATTAATTTAATGGAATTCGACAATGAGACTACACCCAAGGGAGGTCACTTACATATTATAACAATGATTGTATATTAATCTAATGGAATTCGACATGAAGCTACACCAAAGAGAGGTCACTTACATATTATAATGATTGTATATTATTCTAATAGAATTTGACAATGTAGCTACATCGAAGGGAGGTAACTTACATGTCATAACAATTATTTTATATTAATCTAATGGTATTCCACAACGGAGCTACATCCAAGGGAGGTCACTTACATATCTGGACAATGATTGTATATTAATGTAATGAAATTCGACAATGATGCTACATCCAAGGGAGGTCACTCGCATATTATAACAATGATTGTATATTATTCTAATGGAATCTGACAGTGGAGCTACATCCAAGTTAGGTCACTTGCATATTATAACAATGATTGTATATTAATCTAATGGTATTCGAGAATGAAGCTACATCCAAGGGAGGTCACTTACATATAATGACAATTAATGTATATTAATCTAATGGTGTTCGAGAATGAAACTACATCCAAGGGAGATCACTTGCATATTATGACAATCATATATAATAATATAATGGATATCTAGAATAAAGTTACACTCAATGGAGGTCACTTCCATATTATACCAATTATGGTGTATTAGTCTTATGGTATACAACAATGATGCTACAATAAAGAGAGGTCACTTGCATATTATAACAATGATTGTATATCAATCTAATAGAATTTGACAATATAACTACATCGAAGGGAGGTAACTTACATGTCATAACAATTATTTTATATTAATCTAATGGTATTCCACAACGGAGCTACATCCAAGGGAGGTCACTTACATATCTGGACAATGATTGTATATTAATGTAATGAAATTCGACAATGATGCTACATCCAAGGGAGGTCACTCGCATATTATAACAATGATTGTATATTAATCTAATGGAATTCGACAATTAAGCTACATCCAAAGGAGGTCACCACATATTATAGCAATGACTGTATATTAATCTAATGTAATTTGACAATGAAGCTACATCCAAGGTAGGTCACTTACATATCTGGATAATGATTTTATATTAATGTAATGAAATTCGACAATGAAGCTACATCCAAAGGAGGTCACTTTCATATAATAACAATGATTGTATATTAATCTATTGGAATTCGACAATGAAGCTACATCCAAGGGAGGTCACTTTCATATTATAACAATGATTGTATATTAATCTAAATGAATTCGACAATGAAGCTACACTCAAGGGAGGTCACTTGCATATTGAAACAATGATTGTATATTAATCTAATGGAATTCAACAATGAAGCTTCATCCAGGGGAGATCTTTTGCATATTTTAACAATGATTGTATATTAATCTAATGGAATCTGATAATCCAAAGGAGGTCACTGGCATATTATAACATATATACTGCACAAGCACCTTCAAAATTGTCAAATGGGACCTATGCTGCACAAGCACTTTCAAAATTGTCAAATCGGCCTATAATACACAAGCACCTTCAAAATTGTCAAATCGGACCTATAATGCACAAGCACCATCAATATTTTTCAAATCGGACCTATACTGCACAAGCATCTTCAAAATTGTTGAATCGGACCTATACTTCACCTATGTCATACAATCCCAGGCGACACTTGGTATTCTGCTAGTACACATCCACCTATGTCATACAATCCCGGGTGACACCGGCTGTTCTGCTAGTGCATATACACCTACTTTATCCAATCCTGGGCTATGCCGGGTAATCAGCTAGTATATATGTCGTGCTAGTGCTATGTCATACAATTCAGGGCAACGCTAGGTATTTTGCTCGTACATATACACAAATTTTATCCAATGCACATGTTTTTTTTTTTTTTTTTTACTTGGTCTTTTGGCTAAGATCAAAGTGTAGTATCTGTTATTAGAAATAAAGCGGTTTCATCTTTTCGCCCCCCCCCCCCCTTCCCCAAATATTATGCTTGCCACCTTCCTTCCTCTAAATAGAATTAGTTAATATATCAAAAATATATAATACGCATGTTTTTTTTTACTTGGTCTTTTGGCCCAGATCAAAGTGTAGTATCTGTTCTGATATCTACATCGTGCGAGGCAGTGCTGTTCTGGTGACACATTCTCGTGCCCAGAACACCTGACAAGCTTTTTCGGTCGCGTTCTGTCCGCACCCCCACTTTGTCTGCCTTTCTCTGCTGTCCCTCCTCACGGGGGGAATCCGAGGTGATAATTTACTACCTTCCCGCGAGGGAGGGTCGGAAACACTTTCTATCTTCCCTCCACTAACTTCCCACTCCTCTCTCAGTTCTATCTCCCCTCTTGCCGCCTTTGGCGCCACTTCTTTTTGGCGCCAAAGTCGGCTCCCCACTTTGGACGTCATCTCCACGTCAGTCAAAACAGTGAATTTTTTTTTTCTCGGATTTTACCATACACATTGACTGACCATGGAAACCACAGATACAGGAAGAGAGAAAAAAGAAACAACACCAGGCAAGGAAATGATAACTCCCCCAAAGTACGATTCCCCACATGGGGGAGCAACACTCAAAACCAAAGAGGCGTACCGCCCGGACAACACAAAAGCAGAGGTAGCAGCCCCAAAAGACAGTGCCCAGGGAGAAGCTCCACACGAGGGCAGCTCCCCCAAAGAGGGAGAAAATTACCAAACTGAGGAGGCACACCCATGAGATCCTCCAAACCAAGGGGCAGCAGTCCCAAAAGACATTACCGGGGGAGAAGCTCCCCACGAGAGAAGCTCCCCCCCAAAAAAAGAAGAGGCATACAGCCCAGAAATGAACGCTGGCAAGGAGGTAGCTGCCTCAAGAGACATTATAAAGGGGGATGCGCCCCCAAAGGGAAGCTCCCCAAATAAGAGAGCAGTGCTGGACACACCCAATCAAAGTATGAAAGAATCAACCCCTAAAGGGAAACTTGTATCAGAAAACACCTACAAGACAGCGGAACGATCTTTTAACCCCACAAAAGACCCCTCGCCCAAGACATCAGAGAGATCTGCATGGGGTAAAACCGCTGATAAAAGACTCTCCCCACAGGAATATAAAGACTTGTACCTTACCAAGTACAAGGAATATATTGAGGGGAACGTCCTCAAGCCAATACCTGGAGACTGGGAGGCGATGGAGAACAATATCCTATCCTTCATTACTTTGGACATTCGGGCAAATCAGCTCAAGGGGATGAAAAAAGAGGAAATGGCTGAGCTCCTCCAGAAACTGAATATACCCGCCAAGTATATACACCAGAGGAGCTTAGCGATGTGGGACGTACTGCTCTCCAACAAGGATGAAGTAGAAAAGTTCTCGTGCACAGAACTTAAATTTGCAGGTATCAAGTTACTGCCAGAGTATCGGGGCAGGAGGAGAATCCGAGTACAAATATTCAATGCTCCTGCTGATCTACGCACAGAACTGCTGGGAACTTTCCTCAGTAATTTTGGAGAGGTGGAGCGGATGGACCCAGCACGCTCCAAAAACGGTGTCCACCTGGGAAGTTATACAGTAGCAATGCGTGTCAAAAAAGAAGGCTTTCTAGGCATACCAGCTACAATATCTTTCAAGGAAGCCAATATGACAGTGGTGGTTGAGGGTCGGCACCCTCATTGCTGGTCTTGTCTGAAGCAGGGCCACATGGCAAAGAACTGCCTCCAAAAAGCAATTCCAAGCCAACCAGTGCCACAAGTAAATACAGTTCCAGTGGCGGTGGTGGAAACAGCCACTGAAACTAAGGAATCACCAACATCAGCCCTTGAGTTGGCAAAGTCCAAGGATCAATGGAATACGGTGGCAGGGCGTAAACGGAAAAACACATCTATCTCCACATCAACCCAACCACCTGCTCAACAGCAACAGCAGCAACAACAGTGGCGGCCACAACAACAACATCAGCAGCAACAACATAAGCAGCAGCATCAGCATGAACAGCAACAGCAACCGCAGCAACAACAGCTGCAGCAGCCAAAGCCGAAAAAGCAGCTGCAACAACAACTGTCGCAACAGCAACAACCAGACAAGCAGCAGCACCAACAGCCACCGCAGCAGCTTGAGCAGCAGCAACATCAACAAGAGGAGCAGCAACCAGAGGAGCAGCAACAACCAACGGTCCCCACACCAATCGAGACGAGGACCAAGCGGAGGAAAAACTGCTCCTCTGAGGATGAATCAGCTAGTGAGAGGGAGAAGAACCCAACCTCACCACTTTCCGGTTCACTCGAAATGCAGAAAAAGAAAAAGAAAAGAAAGAAAAGGGAAGAAAAAGTGGCCCCCACTTCCTGTGAGCATACACCACCCCAAACAACAACACAACCCACTTCCCCTTCCAAACCACACACTGCACCAACACCAGACATTATACCAACACCAGACACGGCACCAACACCAGACACGGCATCAACACCAGACACGGCATCAACACCAGACACGGCATCAACACCAGACACCACACACACACCAGACACAACACCAACACCAGACACAACACCAACACCAGACACCACACATACACCTGTCCCCACACAAATGCAGGCCGAGCCACCACCCCAAAAAGAAAAGAGTGAACCCAGGAGGGGGAAAGACCCCTCAACTTCTCCCGCTCACAGACTTACTGCATCAGAGACTCTTGAAATGAGGGAGAAACTGTGTTTTATAGACCCCCTGTCTGTGGCAATGGATTTACACCACTGACAAAGAAAAAATTTAAAACCTCTGCTGGATTGCCAACAGATAGGGAGAAAAGACATTAATGTTCCCTCTAATTTCCCAGACGCCTCACTGCTAACAACTTTTGTCAGGCTTCCAGAGGCCTGCAAGACAAACTTATGGACAATGCTGGAGGCCGCTGAGAGGCTGTTCCGGGAATTGAATTGATTAGAAAAAATGACCCTTCCCTTGAGGAACTCTCAAAACAATGCAAGGGAAGGGTCCCAGTGTTGGTTCATCCGTCACTTTATAGGGCCCTTAAATTGACTTTCCCTTTAGACGTTGGCGGCATTGTGAGAGAAGGTCAGGATATGAAAAACCTGACCACTATGAGCATTGCATACAGTGTCGGCATCCTTTCCCCGACCGCTTTCGGAGCTGAGTGTAACACATCTTAAGGTAGGTACCATTGCTTTGAATTTGGCTAGTCTGAATGCGAGGGGCTTGAGATCATAGGGCCGGGCGGCTCGCCTCCGGCACGACCTCTTGTCCCTTGGAGTGGATGTGGCTATGATTCAGGGACGCATTTCGTTTCTTCTGTGGACTGTCAGGTGCTGGCGTGAGATTTTGAGGTTTTCTCAGCATATGGCAGTCCGCGGTCGACGTTGTTCATAGTGATGCAGGGGGGGGGCAGGCTGGTCGTGGCTGATGTTGCCGTAAAAGATTCTGTGTTTCGGGTGGTCGCGATTCATGCACCCAGCACCGCTCGTGAGATCTGATCGCTTTCTTTAAACACCAACTACGGGTGAAGATCAGATGTGATAGAAGAAGGCTGCATCACGCGGCATTTGACAGAAGATGGATACATGTGGCAAATCTGTGTTTACAAAGAGGAGCCAAATTTGAATACATGTTCCCTGCCTAGGTGTGGAACGCGCAGTTCCGTAAAGTAAAATTAAACAAGTAGTCTCTCAGCTAGCTGAGTGTGTGTTCCATCCCTCCCCGATTAGGAAGCCTCCAAGATCTCCATCCCCTCTTTTTTTTTTTTTTTTTTTTCTCTTACTTGCAATTTTTGTATTAACCCCTTCCTCTAAATTTTACCCATCTTGGAGAGAAAGAAATACAAACTAACCCCCATCCCTTACCCACAAAATTTTCTTTTCTCCATTCACCCCCATCTAGAGGGCATCCCCACCTAGAGACTTACTCGCAGAAGCGAGGTTCCTTTTACAAACCTAGTGGAACGGGCAGTCTATCAACTAGACGGGGTTGGGAGGGTCTTACTAATCACCTTTTGTTTTTTCTTTCCCCCGCCCTCGACACAAATGAATTATTGTACCATTTTATTGTTATCTATTTTGTTTTTACACGTCAATAAAAAATGTTTTAAAAACTGGGAGTTAAGTAGGACGTCCCCCAATATGAAATGGGTGAATGCGGTATTATGGTGAAAGAAGATACTAGCTGGGAGAAACTTTTGATTTTGTTTAGTTCTGGAGTGACAAGGATGACCAACAACCCCCACAATCCCCCCTTTTGAGTTAGCCATGTGCCTAAGTTTTTTGTTCATCGTTGATTTTTACTGTATTTTTAACATGAATAAAAGATTTAATATCTCAAAGTGTAGTATCTGTTCTGATACATACACTGCACGAGGCAGTGCTGTTCTGGCGACACATTCTCGTGCCCGGAACACCTGACGAGCTTGTTGGGTAGCATTCTGTCTGCACCCCCCATTTTGTCTGTCTTTCTCTGCTCTCCCCCCTCACGGGGGGAATCCTAGCTGGTAATTTACGACCTTCCCGCGAGGGAGGGTCGGAAACACCTTCTCTCTTCCCTTCACTAATTTCCCACTCCCTCTTTCAGTTCTATCTCCCCTCTTGGTGCTACTTCTTTTTGGCGCTAAAGTCAGCTCCCCACTTTGGACGCCGACTCCACGTCACTCTTTTCAGTGATTTTTTTTAAAAGAGGAAACCAAAACGGACACCCCCAGCCTGGGGGCCACCAATATGGATACCCCCAGCCAGGGGGCTACTGCTCCCCAAGAGGACGGCTCCCCAACAGGAGGACAAAAAATAACCGCTGACGGGGCGTACCGCTCGGATATGACAGCATTGGACGCTCCCCAGGATGAGAAAATTTAACAACAGCTCCTCCCGAGGGCGACTCCCCCCAAAGGAGAACAAAACCAAAATCGGTCGTAGCATCTCACTCCGACCACAAAAAGGAGGAGGTGCCAGACCAAAAAGAACAATAAAGGGGACAGCGCTCACCAGGTCTGCTCTCCCAAAAGGGGAGATCAAGAAAATGAGGGGGCATACCGCCTGGACCTCACAAACGAGGAAAGGGCAGATGACCTCAAAGTAAACAAAAAAGATCATGCTCCCCAAGAGGTCGACTCCTCAAAACGGGAAGCTGCTCCCGAAAAAGACTCTAACCAAGGAGAATCAGGCCCAAAAGACTCTAAAAAGGGAGCCGCCACCCCCGAAAAATGCGACACTCCCACAAAAGAACAAACTAAGAAATCTGGGGAGGCAGGAAGTGTCGCCAATAAACAGGCAGGGGCGACCTCCATAAAAGACAAAAAACGGTGTAACCCCACCAAAGACCCCATACCAACACCAACACCACCAAGAGGGTCTGCGTAGGGGAAGACCATAGAAAAACAACTGTCCCCTCAAGAGTATAGAGACCTGTACCTGACAAAGTACAGACAATACATAGAGGGGGGGGGCAGATATAAAACCCATACCAGGTGCCTGGGAGGTGATTGAGAGCAGAGTCCTGTCCTTTGCCATTTCCGATATACCAGAAAACCGCCTCCTGGGGATGAAGAAGGAAGACATGGCGGGGCTCCTCCACAAACTTAACATCCCGGTACTATACCTGTACCAGAGGAGCTTCGCCGTGTGGGACATCCTCCTACCCACCAAGGACGATGCGGAGAGACTCTTCCTCCAAGAAATAAAGCATGGGAGAGTCAAACTAATACCCGAATACCAGGGTAAGAGAAGGACTCGGGTGCAGGTATTTAATGTGCCAACCCAAATACCTGCGGAAGTATTAGGATGCCTCTTCAGCCAGTATGGTGAGGTGGAACAGGTGACCCAAGTACGGTCAAAAACTGGGACTCACCTGGGCTGCTACACAATAGCAATGAGACTGAAGAGGGAGGGTGTTCGAGTGATACCACCGCTGCTGACATACAAAGACGTCAGCATAACGGTAGTGGTGGAGGGCCGTCGTCCACACTGTTGGTTCTGCCAAAAGCAGGGCCACATGGCTAGGAGCTGCCCCCAAAGGGTAACCCCTAATCAAAGAACCCAAAAGGCGGTCACAACCCCTGAGACAACGCCCGTGCCGGAACAGGCGGCAACAACCCCTGCAACCGCAGCACCAACCCCAGCTCCAAGGAAAACCCAAACCACCCAGGAGGCCAAGGGGGAAGAATGGAGCATGGTAGTGAGACAAAAACGGAAGCACATAATCCCTTCTGCCACCATCCCACCACCAGCCCAAAAATCGAGGCAGAAGCCTCTGCAAATGCAGCAACAACAACATCCACCGCAGCTGATGCCTCGGAAACAGCTGCAGCAACAACAACTACAGCAGCAGCAAAAGCAGCAAGTGCGGCAGAAGCAGCAGTAGCAACAACACCAGCGAGAGCAGCAGCAACAAAAATAGCTGCAGCAGCAACTAGAGGAGCAGACACAACCAACGGTTCTCACACCAATCGAGACGGGGATCAAGGGGAGAAAAGACTGCTCCTCTGAGGATGAATCCGCAAGTGAGAGGGAGAGGAACCTCACCTCTCCCCGCTTCATTCGAAAGAATAAAAAAGAAAAACAAAAGAAGAAAGGAAGAAAAGGTGGCCCCCATTCCCTGTGAACATACACCACCCCTAACAACAAAATCCACTTCCACCCACAAACCACACACTGCACCAACACCAGACATCACACCAACAACAAACATGGCACCAACACCAACACCAGACACTGCACCAACACCAGACACTGCACCAACACCAGCCACCACACAAACACCAGTCCCCACACCAATGCAAACTGAACCACCACCCCAAAAAGAAAAGGAAAAGAATGAACCGAGGGAGGGGAGAGACTACTCTGCCTCTCGCAGACCAACCAGATTAAAAGTCCTTGCCCCTGAGGAACTGTTATGTAGACCCTCTATCTGTGGCGACAGACATTTCCCATCGGCAGAGGAAAAACTTAAAACCTCTGCTCGATTACAAACAGATAGAGGGGAAAGATGTAAATATCCCCTCAAATTTACCGGACGCCCCACTCCTAATAACTTTTGTCAGAACTCCAGAGGCCTGCAAGACCAACTTGTGGACAAGGATGCAGGCCGCTGAAGGGGCGTTTCCGGGAATCGAACTGGTGAAAAAAAATTACCCTTCTCTTAACGAACTGTCAAAACAATGCAAGGGAAGAGTCCCAGTGTTGGTCCATCCGTCACTCTACAGCGCCATAAAATTAATTTATCTTTTGGACGCTGGTGGCATTGCGAGAGAAGGTCAGGATATGAAAAACCTGACCACCTTGAGCATGGCACATAACGTCGGTGTCCTCTCCCCAGCTGACTTCGGAGCTGAGTGTGACACACCCTAAGGCAGGTACCATGGTTTTGAATTTGGCTAGTTTGAATGCGAGGGGCTTGAGATCATCAGGCCGGGCGGCTCGCCTCCGGCACGACCTCTTGTCCCTGGGAGTGGATGTGGCTGCGATTCAGGAGACGCATTTCGTTTCCTCTGTGGACTGTCAGGTGCTGGCCTGAGATTTTGAGGTTTTCTCAGCATATGGCAGCCCGTGGAGGAAGGGAGTTTCCGTGCTGGTTAAACGTACCCTGTTGGCGATGGTCAACACTGTCCATAGAGATGCGGGGGGAAGGCTGGTTGTGGCCGATGTTGCCAGAAAAGATTCTGTATTTCGGGTGATCGTGGTTCATGCGCCCAGCACCGCTCGTGAGAGGGTCTCATTCTTCAGTCAGCTTGACGTGTTTGTAGATTGTTGGAAGTGGGTAGTGCTAATGGGAGATTGGAACGCCATCTTAGACCCCGAGATAGATAAGGTAGGAGGCGATGCTAGAGGATCGGAGAGGTGCGAGTCCAGCCTGGCTGATCTGATGGCTAGATGCGGTCTGGTCAACAGGTTTCGGATCGAGCATCCGGGGCAGGAGATGTGGACGTGGACCAATAGTGTTTCCTCCTATCCAAACACTTACTTGGACAGGATGTTAGTTACGAGAGGCGAAGTAGACTTCTTATCTTGTCCCACATTCACTTGGCTAGGCCAGACGGATCATAAACTAGTTATGGCCCGGCTGAAGCTAGGAAATAGGCCTAAGTTAGTGGCTCACTGGAAGTTAAACACTTCCCTTCTGGAGATACAAGACTTCCAAGAGAAGCTAATAGAATTAATTCAAAAAGCACTAGTGGGGGCGGTTACTGGGAGTAAATGGTGGGTATGTCTGAAAGCCAAAATTAGAACCTTCTCCGTCAAGTATGCCCAGCGTTTCGCACTAGATAAAGCCAAGGCGAAGAAGTAGTTAGAGAAAAAACTAGCCCAGGATACGGGGGAGAGTGATAGGGTTAGTCAGGAACTAGCTAAGCAGGACCTTCTGCATGAGAATAGCGAGCGTTATGAAGGTCAAGTAGTCAGAGCTAGGCTTAGAAAGGTAGGCAATGAAGCAGTCAACTCCAACACTGACACGCGTCATGAAATTTCTAGACGTGGCTCGGACAAGTACATTGCAAAGGTAAGACATCCAGATGGACGCACCCTGGAATCAACTCTGGAGATCTGCGAGGGGTTTCGAGAATATTTCGAGGAGCGTTTTATGCAGCAGCCCGATCTTCCGGTCCTTGAGTTTAACGACTATTTGGCTGACCCTTCCCGCCTCGAGGCGGCTAGTTGCGAGGGCCGGGTGACGGAGCAGGAGGTTTTTACTGCGCTGAAGCAGGTCAGCTGTGACAGATCGCCGGGGCTCGATGGTCTGCCATACAAACTGTATTTGAGGCTGTCGCCCATGTTTCTGCCTCTTCTGACGGATGTGTTCAACCATTGGTTTGCACAGGGATCCATCCCGGGACAAGTCACCAAGGGAGTGATCACATTGCTGAGGAAAGGTGACGGGCATGGTGGGGAAGAGTTAAACGATTACAGGCTCATAACTTTGCTAAACACAGAGTTGAAGATTTGTGCAAGGTCCTGTCGAATCGGCTGCAGGTTGTTATCGGCAAGTTGGTTGAACCGGAACAGAACTAAGCTGTGAAGGGGAGATCGATTCAGAACAACTTGCACCTGATCTGCACGATCCTAAGTTTTTAGTTGTACATTTTTAGTAAAACAGTACGTTTCAAAGGGGTTCTGCTAAAAAAGTTATATTTTAAAAACCAAAGAGGAATTATTTTACATTTAATTCTAAAATAATTTTTGTTCATCTTTCATTAAAGTTTTTCAGTATATTCACACTTAACTGCCTAAAAGAGTAAAATCACATATTTTAGAGAGGTGATCAGCCAAATACACTATTTATAGATATACTAGCGGGGGTACCCGGTGTTGCCCAGGTGTTTGTATGTAGGAGAGGGTGACCCTGTTTTAATATTATAAAAAAAAATATGATGTTAAGAAAAATTGGAAAAACCAATACAAAGCAAAACAGCGAACAGACGTAAAACAAAAAAGGAAAAAAAAAGAGGAAAAAAAAGTATAAAAGAGGAAAAAAAGTTTAGGTAGAAAGACAGGCTCGAACTTGAAACATCGAGGCTAAGGCGGAAAAAAAATGCCCGACACGTTACCCCTACGCCAAAGAGACATACAACTGAGAACGGATCAAATTAAACCTTTATAAACACTTGCAAGTGGTTTTAAACTAACGTCAACGTTTTCTAGGTCAAACATGACGTCATTGTCGTAGTAGCAGGAGCAGAGAAAATGAAGGAACGATTTTTTCGGCACCCCCTCCCTGTACAAAACTGATGATTTTAGGGTGAAGGAATTAATTTTTTTGGCCAGTTTTTCGATATTTGTTGGGCGAAGGTTAGAACTTTAAAATGATACCTATCTGGCGAAAATCCGTGACACATGTCGAAAGTTTTTGCGGGACATACAAACACACATACATACATACACACATTTTTGCTTTTATATATATAGAAGAAGACTAGTGGAGGGTGGCCGGCGTTGCCTGGGTGTTTGGAGGTGTGTGTGGCTTTGGGTAAATCAAAACTCGGGGGAGGGTGGGGGCGTAAAATAAAAAAAAAAAGTTTTGGTAGGTAACTATGAGGATCGAACTCGAACCCTTGAGGCAAAGTTGGAAATTAAAGTGTGAATAAAAAAACATGCGACGTTAACCATTGGACCACCGTGAAATACTAATGGAAACATGTTTGAATTTATTTATTTAAGTATTAAAAACAGAATTGACACATGTCCACAATAAAAGTTAACTCTGCTGCTTCTATTTGACCTCATTAATGAGATCAAATAGAAGTCACGGAGTTAACTTTTGCTGCGGGGCAGCGTTTGGGTTTGTTTACGCAACTTTGACTGGCTTTTTCCCCAAGATGTTGGGGAGGGGGAAACCAGCTCCCCATTGTCCAGATTGAATAGCAATTGTCTGATATAAGGAGTTTGGCCCCATATTGATCAAAGCTGATTGCTTCTGGACGTTTCCCGGTGCGATTGCCGGGAACAGTGCCTTTGAATTAGTTTCGCTTTTTATACGAAAAAGCTGAACGAACACAAGATGGGCTGAAATAGCAATAAATTTGTAAAAATCGATGTAAATAAATCTAGAGGCGACCCCGCATTCCTAAATCCTAGATATTATAATCTAGGGAGTATATAAACAGTTCTAAGCGATAGTAACCCCCCCCCCCCCGGGACGGTCGGCGAAAAAAGCCTTTACGAGACATACATAAAATGATCACACACATTTTGCCTTTTATATATATATACTAGCGTGGGGAGGGGGGGGTACCTGGTGATGCTCGGGTGTTTTGAGGTAAATCAAAACTCCAGGGGGTGTTAAATAATAATAAAAAAATGTTTTGGTAGGTGAGTATGAGAATCGAACCCGTACACTTGAGTTGGAAATTAATGTGTGAAAAAAAAAAACCGTGCTACGTTAACTATTGAGCCACGGCGACAGACAACGTTGGTTAGAATTTATTTATTTAACTATAAAAACAGGCGTGCGCAATAAACGTTCACTCTGCTACTTCCATTTGACCTAATTAAGAAGGTCAAATAGAAGTCATGCAGCGTTTGGGTTAGTTTACCCAAATTTAACTGTTTCTTCCCCCAACATCTGTTGGGGGAAGAAACAGTTAAATTTGGTTGCTATTCAAGCTGCTTTGATCAGTTACTATTCAATCTGTTGCTGTTTCTTCTCCCAACATCTGTTGGGGGAAGAAACAGCAACAGATTGAATAGCAATTGATCAAAGCTGATTGCTTCTGGACGTTTTTTCCCGGCGCAATGCCGAAGACGTCGTTTGAGTTTAGTTTCACTTTACTTATATTAAAAAGCCCAATCAACACGCGAGAAGCCAAAATAGCAATAATTTCATAAAAGTCGACGTAAATAAATCTATAAGCTACATGCGTTCCCAAATCTTACATATTATTATCTAGAACCTATATACACAGTTTTAAGCGATAGTAACGACCCCGGGAGCGTGTGCGAGAAAAGCCTTTTGAAGACATACACGAAATGGTCACACACATTTTGCCTTTTATATATATAGATAGAAGATGAATACATTCGCAATCTCTATTTTCAGAGAACAAGCAGTTAGACTTACACACCATCTTTATATTTTTCTTTTATTTTTTAATTTTTTCGATTTGCCCAGACATAAAATATGCTTAAATATCATATTTTAATTTGTTCAGATTTTGTATATATTGTTATAAAGTCATGATTTCAAAAGTAAAACAAAAAGTATTTGCATGCCATCAGCTAGAATCGAATTCAAAGCTGGTGATGTTACCACTGTAGTAATGTGGCATGCATATGAACAGATTAAAAATTATAAATAAACTAACATGAATGTACAAAATGTTAAACGATTTTTTTTCAATTTTGACCCATTTTTGACCCCCTAAAAATTATTTTAGCTGGCTAAAGACCCAGAAAAGAATGGTGTGTAAAAATCCAATCATTTTAGGCCTCTCGCACCACTCTGTGACTTTTAGTTTCGGAGGAGATAGAGTTTGAAAATATGGAGACAGACAGATTTTTATTTATTAGATTACATAGAAAATGTCATAGACACTTGCAAAAAAAAAAAAAAAAAAAAGTAAAAATATAAGCAATAAAAAAAAAAGCAATAGTCAAGACTAATATCACTAAAAAAATAATGAAAACAGAAAAGTTGTAATTGTAGAACTTGGAAACTTTATCCGATACAAAATAAATCCCTGCCCAAAACATTTTTTACCAAGCCACATTATTTGCTAAAGAAATTCCAAATAACAAAAGCATGCAGATATGATCTCAGTAGATTTTATTTATATTAAGTTTATTGCATGTGTTGCACAGTATCTTTTCATTTCTCTCTCTCTCTCTCTTTCAACAGCTTGATGGTAAACCGTACAACCAAAAAGTGGATATCTTTGCTCTCGGAATGATTCTTTTTGAGTTATTGTACCCATTCAAAACGGAAACCGAACGACGATTGACTCTTACCCACGTGAAGAAACAAAAATTTCCGCAAGATTTCAGCATTTTTATTCCAGATTTATTCTTTGATAAAACCGTAAGTAAAACGTTTTATATCATGAATATGCCTCGTGAAAGCACATCTTTCTTCTACTCTTGTTATCATATTCTGTTTAATTTGCTTGGACGATTTTTGAAAATTGTTTTCCAAACCAGAAATCATGGCTAATAAGAACAATTAAAACGTTTTTTTTTCTTTTCAAACAACTTTCTCAGAACTAAATTATACTTTATTATATGTTTTGTGTGTATGAAAATATGTAGGAATAAAGCTTTAGAGAAACAATCCTTAATTATCTCACATTTAGTATAATCATTGTGTGTGCATATGTATATAGTCTTAGAAACTTTTTAACCTTGAAAACTATATAAAAAAAAAAAAAAAAAAATTTTTTAATAAAAATCTAACTTTTAGTCCTTTGTTGGAAAATTTTCTTAGTAAGTCATTTAATCTCCTGCAGTTGCTGATCAAACCTGCTTTCCCGAAGTAACAATAGTCCTATATTTTCAGAGATCATCATTTGTTTACCATGAAACACTGTTTTGAGGATTTAAAAACAAAACAGTATATTAAATCAGGGCTCCCCAGCAGTGTGGATCAAACACCACCTCCCCTAAATAAAAGAACAAAAATTGTTCCAAATATTGGATCCAGTTTTTTTTTTCTCCAGGTTAATTAGGCAAACCTATTCATGTTATGAAAAATTTTTTTTTCTTTTCCATGTCATTCGTCCTTGTCTCACAAAAAAAAAAAAAAAAAAAAAAAAGAAACAATTTTTTTTCTTTTCTTTATAAATCTATTGTATTTATATAATTTGGACAAATTGACTACATATACTTATCACCCCCTTCTTTGTTATTAATATTCTATTTATATATTTACATTCTTATTTTCTAATAATCTCTTTGTATTTATTACTTTATTTAAAAATATTATAAATATCTACATAAGATTTTTTTTATTATACATGAATAATGTAGTTTTGGATTTCCTCTCTCATATACAGAGTGTTCCAATAAAATGTATGCACTCTTTAAATGATCTCAACTTGCTACATGAATATGCCATCCAACGTTTTCAAGAGATGTTTAGGAATAAAGAATGGTACTTCCAGTAGGATAGACCAGATGGGTAGGATGAAGAGTAAGTATCGAGTACCATCCACAATCAGCGGATTTACCCCCATGGACTTTTTGGAGAGGTGAGGAGGCATTTTAAATACAAGGTTCACAAAAAAAAAAAAAAAAAAAAAAAGCTACCATGACTTAGTTGAAAGCAGCCATTGAAGGAGGATGTGCCAGCATCCCAACTGAACTGATAAAAAACATTTTGGATTAAATCAGTAAGAGTTGCCAGCTGTTCCTTGACCATAATGGCCAATGAAGACTTGCGAGAATTAGCTGCTTTCTACATTTGATCTATGAAACTTTTCTTTATCATATTAAATGTTGATTTTACAAATATTTAAAGAGTGTATACATTTTATAGGGACACCCTGTATAAGGTTAGTTGAAAGGTAGATTCCATGAACAAAGCTTTTTTATTAGAACTGCACGCCTGTGGAATTGTCTTCCGTTTTCCTGCTTTCCGGCTGACTACAATATGGTTGTCTTCAAGTCTAACGTAAATAAGTTCTTGATGAGCCGTTCCATATAAGTTATCAAATTTAACAAATTTTCATTACTAATGATTATTATATTGTCCAATTTCTACTGTACACTCTTTAACCCTTATCCTTGAGTGGCCTCTTGGCCTTGATAATGAGTTGATACCTATGAAAAAAAAAAAAAAGAAAAAGTCCAATGTGAACAAGTTCTAATTGAATCGTCCCCCTAAGTAATCCAAGTTACAAAATTCCCACTGTTTACTATGCTAAAATCACAATGACTAATGTATACCTATTAACCCTTATCCTCGAGTGGTCTCTGGGCCTTGATAAGTGGTGACACCCTTGTAAAAAAAAAAAAAAAAAAAAAAAAAAAACTAGCAGAGTACTGGATTAGTAAAAATTGAAGTTCAGAATAAGTGTAATTTATAATTATGATAGAACGTGGCTGCAAACGAATGCAAAATTGACATCACCAATAAAGAAAAAGAGCATATTAGAGATGTAGATGACATTTGAGGACATGTTGGAGATGTCACAGCTGTAATGAGAACTCATGCATGGTAGAAGAATGAGGGAATAAATGTTATTACAATGGGAAAAATCGAGTTGAAGTTCTTTCCTATTTTTGTCTACTTTGCAACTGAGGTTACAATGTGTTGGGTAATGTTACACAACAATGGTTGAAGATAATTGATAGAGATGATCCTTTTTTTTATTCTTGGACAACACCAAGCCATTTTGTTAATTAAGAAATCATAATATATTCCTTAGGTGCAATCGTGAACACGCACACATTTCTTTTGTGTAATCCATTTGAAAAAAAAAAAATCTACATTTTAAATTTATTTCTGAATTTATTTTTCATTTTTTTTTTTTTTTTTTTTTTTAGATTGATTTGCTCAATCGACTTTTATCGCCAAATTCCGATGAACGACCGAGCGCCAGTGAGATTTTGGATAGTGATCTCATGACAGATTTTGCACACAGTAAAGTGCCACGTAGATTCCGTAATCGAACTTTATCTAGCAGCAGTGGTGGGAGCAGTGGGGCGCAACAGTCGCGAGAAAATGCTATTCCAAAATGAGAATGGCTTTGAGGGAGGGGGGGATTAAATGTCAGATTACAGAAACTCAAAATGTTGCCACACATCAAAATGTAAAATCGGGTCCAAAATATATTAAAAAAATTTTTTTTTTTTAATTGTGTACTAAAAGAAAAAAAAATGTGGGTCATATTGAAAGGCTGAAATACTTTCTTTAAAAAAAAAAAAAAAAAAAAAAATTTTTTTTTTTTGTTCATATTTAAAAATATTTTTTCCTTTAAAAAAAAGATGTATTTTCTCATATATAAAATTTACGGCTAAATTTAATTTTTAAAAAGGAAAATAACCCGGTTCTTTGTAAGATAAAGAAATTTAAGTGGAAGATAAAACTGAGAAAAAGATTTCTACATTTTTATTTGATTATGAAATTTTAAGTTTATGAAGTTTACATTTTCTCAAATTTTATCACAAATTAAAAAAAAAAAAGACAATCCTTCCACAAAGCTTAAAAGTATTTTCCTCCAAACAAGCAAAAAAAAAAAAAAAAAAAAAAAAAATTATGAATCTAAGAATTGAAATTTTAACGGTTCTTCCTTGAATTTGTTGTGTTGCAGATTTTTAAGTGTTTCAACAAGGAATTGCCAATTCAAAGCTATAGAGTTAAAAAAGTAACATAAAAAAAATATTTGAAATCTCAACTGGGAGAAAACAATTCATAAAATTTATCACTTTTTTTTTTTTTTTTTCTTAAAAGTTAAAATTTTATACCAAACTTTTAGCAGGTTCAAATTTGCTGTAAGCCTTGTTTTCAAGAGAAAAAAGCGGGTGGGTGAGGGGTTAATGTTGACATGTACACAGAAGGTTGTCACCTCAACATGCTGTATGTTAGAGAATCATGTGACTCACTTAGCTAAAAGAGAGAGGGAGCAAGAGAAGTAGAGAGTTTGTTAGGAAGCGTTGAAGCGGACAAAACATATAAAGAAATGACTTTAAAATCACTTAGAAACTAAAGAACCAATGGCCTCCGATGTCTAACCCCAAAATGGAAAAATGATTGCGTCATTCTACAGCTCCAGAAGGTGTCTTGCTGCCAATGCAATCCTTTACCCGTAGAAGAGTCAGATACATCCTCAAACAGAGTACTGTTGCCATATCTGCGCAGAAACTGCTTGGAGCACCCGATTCTGCTTTGACAAAGTTCAAAACTGGCTCTGGAACCTAGGAAGTAATGTCCTTTTCTCCCCACATAAGATGTTGTGAGCCTGTCACTGCTGTATCGTTATTTTCATAAGGCTCATATGAGCTTCCATCTATGACCCCACCCCATCTCTACCAAACTTCCACAAAAAACACTACCTCTACAATGACTATTAACAATTCCTGTAGTGAAAATTGAATGTGACTGCAGTCACGGAGGTGAGCTGCATGTGCGAACTCGAAACCCGAGCGATGGAAGACGAGAAGGTGACGAATCAGCAGGTTCCGATGCGCATTAATTTGCATAAATGAGATTATATAAGGGCGGGAGTTAAGATGTTTGAGGGAGTCGAGCCGTTGAGTTCGAGAACTTGATGGAACCAGATTAGAGCAGAGAGTGTCGCCGAGAATCGAGTCCCAGGTTTTTTTTTCGATTAGGAGCTATTTTGGCGTTAAATATGGAACCAATGTGTCCGAGATGAAATGGGAAATGTTAAATGATTCGCCTCGAACCTGGAAAATTAAAAGTCGCGTCAAAAATTGAAAAGCATTGTCAAAGAGAGAATTGAAGGAGTCGTGTCAAACTGCGAAGATTGAAGATATGAAGTGAGTCGGACTTTTTTTGTCTTTTTGTTAATCCCAGTGGGATTCGTTGGATTTCTTTAACTATCGTCGTCAAAGGAATGTGGAATTTGGAATTAAATTCGCTTATATTTGTTGAAAAAAAAAAAAAAAGGTCGTCGCTGTTAACAGAACTTAAAATGCGATTTGGACAACTTGTGCATTTAAATTCGTTTTTCACCGAGGAATTTAAAATGAGATCCTGTTGTGTTAAAGAGAAAAAAAGTTGTTCTTTTAAACGAAAATGATTTTATAAAAATACAATTCGATTCGGATTTTATTGCTTAAAAAGTCATCGTTGTTAAAAGAACTTGAAATGCAATTCGAATGACTTGTATGTTTAGAAGTCCTATTTCAATGCGGAATTTAAAATGAAATCCTGTTGTGCTGACAAGGAAGAAGGGTGTCGTTTTTAAACGATGGATTTATTTTATAAAAGTACAGTTCTAGTCGGATTGTATTGTTTGAAAAAAGTCATCGCTGTAAAAAAATCTTCAGATGCGGTTCGAATGGCTTGTAGGCATTGAATTCGCTTTTCAACGAGGAATTTAAAATGAAGTCCTGTTGTGTTAAAAAGAAATAAAAGGTGTTGTTTTTAAACGACTTTCATTTTTAATGAACATGCAATTCGAGTCGGTTTTATTCCGTTTGAAAAGTCGTCGTTGTTCAAAGAACTTGAAATGCGATTCGAATGACTTGTATGTATAGAAGTCATATTTCAATGCGGAATTTAAAAAGAAATCCTGTTGTGCTGACAAGGAAAAAGGGTGTCGTTTTTAAACGATTTATTTTATAAAAGTATAATTCAAGTCGTATTTTATTGCGTTTGAAAAACGTCATCGCTGTTAAAAGAACTTAAAATGTGATTCGGACGACTTGTATGTATTTAAAAGTTATTTTTAAATACGAAATTTAACATGAAATCGTGTTGTGCTGAAAAGGAGAAAAAAAAGGTGTCGTTTTTGAACGATAGTTATTTTGGTGAGAGTACAATTAAAGACGTTTTTAAATGAGAAATTTAAAAATTAATTTCTGTGGCTAGCTGTGTCTGTCTAGCAGGAGTGTAGAGAGCGCTAGCTGTGTCTAGCAAAAACGGATACTAACTCACTACCCAGTTTATAATCATGAGATCAGGGTGGGGGCGTATAGTGAAAATTGAATGCGACTACAGTCACGGAGGTGGGCTGCATGTGCGAACTCGAAACCCAAGTGATGGAAGACGAGAAGGCGACGAATCAGCAGGTTCCGATGCGCATTAATTTGCATAAATTAGATTATATAAGGGCGAGAGTTAAGATGTTTGAGGGAGTCGAGCCATTGAGTTCTCGAGAACTGGATGGAACCTAGTTAGAGCGGAGAGTGTCGCCGAGAATCGAGTCCCAGGTTTTTTTTTTTTTGGTGCCTAAATCCAAACACAAATTCTATGAACAGAGCTTCTTTCTTAGAACTGCCCGTCTGTGGAACTGTTCTGCTTTCCAGCTAACCACCACATGGTTGTCTTCAAGTCTAATGTAAACAAGTTTTTGTTGAGTTATCCTTTTACTCAAATTCTACTTAATTTCCACCGCTAATGCTGTTGTCTTGCTAACCAGTGTACAGTCATTAACCCTTACCCTCGAATGGCCTGAGGGTCTTGATAAGTGGCAACTCTTGTAAAAAAGAAGTCCTCACCGTTGCCATGAGCATAAGAGAAGACGATGTCAACAAGTTAAATGTAATCATTTTTAATATTAAACTTTTCTTGTAAGAATGCATAAAATGTGTTCTTTAAGGTTTTTTATTTTTTAAAAATATTTGTAAACTGCTTTTGTCACAAATGTTAAACAGAAAGAGAACAGAATTTTGTTGCAAGATGCACACAAATGAAGAAACCAAATTGTTTCAGAATTTTTCTAAAATGTATTTTTCTGATAAGAAAATTTTTTTTTCTGCTTTCTATTTTGATGAAAATTTCAAAATGCAACTTTTTTTTTTTAATTGCTCATTTTAAGATTAAAATAACTTTAAAAAAATTAATAGCAAAGTTAAAAAAATAACATACTTTTCATTATTTGATTTTTTTCCCCTATATTCTTATTCTAGCCACACATTGACAATTTAAAGGCTTCAAAATCATGTCCAAATTTTACATATTGAAATAAATCACTGACTGCCAGCTTTTTTTTTAATATGGGGGAAAAAGAGGTTTACTTCAATTTGTATTTGATTTTGAAGTTTTCAATTTGGCAGAAAGAAATTTTTGGTTAGAATGAAACTTTTTTTCTAAGAAAAAAAAAAAATTTCAATTGTGTCTCTATGAAAGAACGGAATAAAATTGCTTTTGAACTTTAGAAGGATTTAAGTTTTATCAAAATCTGACTTATAATTTTTAAGAAATCTGATTTTCATGGAGCAGATTTTGTGGTAAAAAATTTCTTAAAGTCGGCTTTTTTTCCCCTCCCAAGAATTTCTTGATTGTTAATCACAATTATGTTTGCCGTTGCTTGAATTCGATTTCAGAAAATCGGGGGAGGGGTCCTTATGGATAGATATTCACATTTGGACAAATTGTGATTTCTTTTTTGTTTGAACAAAAAAAAAATAAATAAGGTCAGTTTTTGCAAAATGAAATTGTATTATTTTTGTATATAAAAAAAATGTAAATAAACTTTTTAGGAATTTCAATAAACTTGATAAGTTTTCAATCGACTTGAAATTTGTTTTTATTGTTTTAAGATCGATTCTCAATATATAAAAATAAAAAAAATCATTTTTCATCGTGGATGGATTTTCCTTTTCTTTTTATAAATTAATTTGCTGCAACCAAGAGATTTTTTTCCTCAATTTATTTGAATTGGCATTAAAAACAAAAAAGATAAGACTGGAATATTTTAAAAAATAATTTATTAATCTTTAAGCAGTGTGTCCTTTTTGTAATAAGTTTATAGGGAAATTTTACAAAAAATATATTTTACAAATATAATTTTTTTTTTTTTTTTCAATAGAAAAACAGTGTAGTCAGATCTTCAAAAACGAGCTGGAAGATTTGGAATTGGGGGTTCAAAAAAATCTTTTATACCAAAATTACTTCATTTTGTTGATCATTTTACTAAAATGCAGAAATTTTTAGTGATATTTTTAACAATTTCTTTATTTTAACTTTGAGGCAGGAATGTAATTTATAACAGTTTTCAATTTTTTTTAAGGAAAAAAAAAATGTAAATATTAAAGATCACTTTTTATATGAAGGAAAAAATTCCAAAAGAATTTAGCAATTTTAACTTGAAAACTTTTTTTTTTTTTTTACATCAAGAGAGAAAATGCTTCATCCTTTAGAAAAGGAACTCAAATACAATTTGCAATATATATATATATATATATATATATATATATAAGGCACAAATAAGTGAAAAATAATAAATTCAGTTTGACAGTATATTTGGATAAGGTTGGCAGAAGAGGCATAAATCACGTGAAATAACAATCTGATATTCTTTCATTTGGCCACCAAGAATATGAGGTACTTCTGCAGTATAACGGGATTCACATAAATCCATTTTAAGTAAAAAATACTTTTATATTTACGCATCATGTTGAACTTATTATAAATTCTAAAAATTATGAAAAATGATCCTATAAAAAATGTGTTAGATCTATTTATTTACAAAAAAAAAAAAAAAATGTATGGATACTACTGGTCCGACATGTTCTATTTTAAAATGGCAGGTTTTAATTGAAAGCAAGGGAGATAAGTCAGTTTGTCATACAGAATTGACCGCAAAGAACTGTTCCACATTAAAACATACAAAACTATATATTTCAATAAATTAAATTAAAAAAAAATATTTTTGTAATTTATACTAATTTTGACATGGCATATAAATATGTAATGTTTTTAACTGAAACGCGTTTTAGAAATCTCACTGTTCTGCAGAGGCAGAATCCGATGATACAGCATCTGTTATTTACGTGAACAAAATTCATTTATGATCAGACATGGGCTCGTAAGAAATAATGTTACCGGTTTTATTATTTAATGGATCAAGCTGTTTTGATGCGTGGAATTTGTTAAGTTTAGAAATTCATAAATCTAATTTCAATTTGTGAAGACTTTTGAGGAAATGAAGGAAAAGAAATGTTAAAAAAAAAAAAAAAAACTGGAGTCAATCGTAAGATATTGGATTTTTTATGGATTAATCCGATTTTGGTTCTTAAAAACTTATTAAATAGAATTTGTGTTTAACGAAAAAAAAAAATTAAAGTGCTTGTGCAGTATAAAAGGATTTCAAAAAACATGATTTATGTGTCATGTCAGAATTAATATGAATTCTAAAATTTATTTAATTTATGAAAAATGATCGAATAGAAAAATAATTACAAGTAAAAATAAAATTTATCATTCAAAGTAGTGTTTGAATATGTGGTTAAGTGTCAGTTTTACTCATTTAAAACTGCTTTAAAGCTTCACTGCTCACTTATTTTGTGACCAAATTTCAAACAATTGTTTTTTACAGCGACACCTATTGGGAATGTTTGGAATATAAGATCTGCAAAGAGCAGACAATCGACTTCAAACGCTCTAGAAAAAAAGGTAGGAAAATTAAGACATAAGTTTTTGAGGATGTTGAAAACGAAAATAACGTTTAAAGTTCCAGCAAACGAGTAGTTTCCAAGATATGAAGAAATGTTAGTTTAAATAAAGTGGGGGATCACTTTTCTATAATAATTTAACGTATAATGATCACCCACTTTATGGCCAGAGGATATTGAAAACGAAAATAACGTATAAAATCCCAGCAAACGAGTAGTTTCCAAGATATGAAGAATTTTACATAAATTGAGCACCCACATATTGACGCTCTTCCAACAAAAATTTGGCAAATGTGTATTTCAGCGGCGTAAATTCAAGTTTTACACTAGTGGTGGCTATAAAGTGAGTGATCATTATACGTTAAATTATTATAGAAAAGTGATCCCCCACTTTCTTTAAACTAACATTTCTTCATATCTTAGAAACTACTCGTTTGCTGGAACTTTAAACGTTATTTTCGTTTTCAACATCCTCAAAAACTTATGTCTTAATTTTCCCAGTTTTTTTTTTCTAGAGCATGGGAAGTCAATTGTCTACCCCTTGCTGATCTTATATTCCAAACATTCCCAATAGGTGTCGCTAGCAGTGTATCATTCAAAAACAAGATGGTGTAAAGTTTTTCTTCGATAAAATGTCTCATAATATTTGATTTTCTTAAAAAAAAAAACTACTTGATCGATTTACGTGATTTTTGGAATATGACATCTTCATGCAGTGACATTATAAAGATTTTTTTTAGATTTTTATTGTAAAAAAGATTTGTTGTGGTCCAATAGGTATTATAACAAATCTAGTACGAATTATTATTAAGTTATCTTCCTTGTTTCTTTTTTCAAGGTAGAAAACAAGATAGTCACTCCTTGAATATTTTTTTTATAAAATTTGATTTTGTTTATTTAAAAATAAAACTACTTGATCAATTTATATAATTTTTGGAATTGATATTTTCGTTTCATCGCGATATGTATGTCATACTGATTTTTCTTTAATGTTGGGGGAATTCTGGACCAGAACCGTTATTTATCTCGTGCTACATGGCCAGCCCCCTCCCCCCACTTAAAGTGTGACGAAGAGGAGAATGCCACACTAGTTGTTGGGCAGAAACTTCTTTCATGCACAGCTGTGAATCCAACTCATCAAAAATGCTTGTCTCTTGCGATCATTTTGTTGTGAGAGGAGTGAAGCTAGGTCAGTCACGTCAGGAGAGGTCAATTTTTATTTGACTCATGGATTTTCTTTCTCTTGCATGTCTATTTTGAAATCACAGGATCTGTTTATAAGCATAAATATAAAATTATCAAACAAACTGGATATTTTGTTAAAACCGGTTTTGTAAGATTTATTATTAAAAAAAATATTTCTGGTTCACTAACATTCTTCTCGTATTCGTTTACTTTTGAATAACGTGGCAAATGACATGAAACCCAGTGAAAAGCAAAATAAAAATTGTTTATTATTTAAGTTTATATTAGACTTTTCTTTTTTGCTTCCCTCGCATTTCTATTTTAGGATTCGAGACTTGAAAAAATATCACATTTGAATACATATTAAAAAATTTTTGCATTTAAATGGCTTCATTTTTTTTTAGATTTATGACGTTGACTATTTATGTTGTCGACAAAAGAAAAAAATTCAATCTAACAAAAATATATGGAAGTAAAAATAGTGAATGGATGTTTGGCAATAAAAAAAAAAAAAATGTTTATCAAAAATATTCTTTGAAAAAAAAAAAAAAAAAGAAGAAAAATGTGTGCGGTCATCCATGTCAGCTGAATATTAAATAAAGAAAAAATTTTTGCATTTGAAAAATAAGTTTAAAATATTAGCAATCGGGTAAAATGGGATATTTTTCATGTTTTTGCCCAGAATTCCCTCATATTAAAAAATAAAGAAAGTCTTTATGATGTACGTACCCATGACAAAATGAAAAGATCATATACCGAAAATCATTTAAATTGATAGAGTAGTTTTATTTTTAAAATAGAAAATCATTTTTAAGCAATTATTGGTTTGGATTGTTTTGTTTTATGGCATATCAACCCTTTCTGGATTATTTAATGCCAAATCCAGTTATTTTGGAAACAGTTTTTATGCTTCAAGTTCTTTATATCTTCGAATATTTATTTGTAGAGTTTGGTTTGGTTGTTTTACAGCATATCAAACCTTTTCGGGTTATTTAATGTCAAACCCAGTTATTTTGGAAATAATATTCATGTTGCATCCAGTTATTTTGTAGAAGGTTTTTATTCTTTAAGCTCTTTGTATCTTCAATCGCTAGTTTGTAGTATTTGGTTTGGGTAATTTATAGTGGATTTTATCGTTTTTGTTCCTTGCCCTGTAGAACATGAATGAGTTTTGCAATAGGAGAGGGAAAAGGGTTACAGTACTAATGCTTGGCACATTTTAAGTTAGGGAACAAGTCAGAACGTGGGGGAGATAGAAAGGAAGAGGGAAAAAGAATGGGTTGTTTTTGGTTTTTGGTCTTGCAGAACATAATTAAGTTTTGGAAGTAGAAAAACAAAAAGCATGAATGTTAGGTGCATTTCGTCTCAGAAAGCAAATATCTTCAGACAGCCTGATCTGGTAGCACCATACAATTATTGGAAGTTCATTGGCATTACAACATAAATCTAGTAAGTATAAATTATTGTTAAGTTATCTTCCTTCATTTTTTTATTTTTATTATTTAAAAAGAAAACTACTTGATCAATTTACCTAAGTTTTGGAGTATAATATTTTTGTTTCATCCTGCGTACATAGATCATACAAATTGTTCTGTTATTTAATATAAGGGGAATACAATGAAAAAAAATTTGGAAGCTGGAGACATTTTGTTAGATTTTTTTCTTCTTTTTTTAATGGAGGAAAAAAGAGAGAGTGCAATTAATATTGTGGCACCAGTTTATGAACATCACTTTTAACCTCTGACCTTTCTCCAGCTCTGCTAAACATCAACCCAGTCTAATATAATACTAAACAGTTCTAACAGAAAATAAAAAGAAATAACTCTAAAAGAATAAGGTTGTCTCCCTTATACAGACAGAACAAAGATGGCGGACTAACATTTAAAAAAATATCGTTCTTGTAAAGTAATTTTTTCTATTATTAATAGTTTTCATGCTCAGACGGACTGTTTTTGCTAATTCTCGTAACCAGCAACGAATGACATCATTCTCACGAACACAACACACGAATATAAAACCTTTAATGTTTCCATTAGAGTCTCTTTCACCCAGTAATTTCGATTTTTCCTTTTCCTCTTTGTTCATTCTCATGCTGGCTTCTTTAACATTTATAGATTTTAGTTCTAACAAATTTGCATCATTTATTTAAATCTATATTTGATATTCTAGGCTTCCATCCTTATTGTTACTGTCAGTTTAGTATAAGACTGGACTAGTGCTTAGAAGAAAAGAGAAAAATAATTATTTGGGCCATGCATAACAAGAAAAAAATTTCCATAAAAAGATTGCTTGTAGGAATAGAATTTTTGAGATAATGATTGATTCTTCATATAATATGGATTCTTTGAGCTACTGGTCTCGTGTTGAGTTATTTTCACATTTCAGTCAATGTAACCTCTGATCTTCATCAGGTGTATCTTGTTGAACTCTGGAATCTTTCTGTTGAACTCAGCAATCTGCATTGGATAATGACCAATGGCATAGTGGATAAAGTACTTGGTAAAATTCAGTTGTAAAAGTTACTCTTATGGAAGTTGAAGGTTCAATACCTAGTGTAGACAACATTCAAAATACAATTATGAATAATTTCTACCCAGTCATGACCTAGGAATGAGAGTATGCTACTCCTGTGGATTAAATAAAGAGTTCCATTTAAAATTCTGTGCAGATTCTCCAAGTTCGACAGAAAGATTTCTGAGTTTGACAAGATACACCTGAAGAAGGTCGGAGGTTATATCAACCAAAACATTGTGAAAATAACACTCAAGAATAGAAAGTTTGACATAAATCTGTTCAAAATATTTGCAGACATTTTTTTTTCCAGATAAAAATAATAAAATGTTAACATGACGCAGATTGATGAATGAGTCGTTCCATCAGAAAAAACAAAAAACATTTCAACAAAAAAAAAAAATGGAAGTATAAAACTGGAATTTTTTTTTTTTTTTTTTGTCTCTCAGTCGCACAGATTTGGGGTTTGAAGGTCAAAGTTGGCGAAGCAGCAGGAACAGGGAGGATCTCTTCAGAGCAGCAGGAATTGTTGGAAATGTGGGAAAGAGGCATAAAGGGAAAGAAAGCCTTCGTCATCCTCGTCCTAACTGTTGTGAGATTTGGACTTCCAAACTTCGACCTAAGAAGATGGCAATCAACTAGAAAATAAAATTTAAAAATTTTAATTTATAAAAAAAAAAAATATAACATTTTTCAATCCATAAAAAAAGTGAAAAAAAAAATATACAAGATTAAAAAAATATTTCTTTGTTTATTTGTCACAAATTCCTATTTTTTATTTTACAAACATAACAAAAATGAAAACTAAGCATTTGTAATAATATCGTCCCCCCCAAAGTGTTAGGAAGTGATTTAAAAATGAAAAAACATAATAAAAAGAGGAAATAGTTGATCAGCAGAACAAAAGGAAGTGAGGTTAGTAGAAAGAGAAAGTGAGGGGGAAGCTGGTTCATCAAGGAACACAAAGGTGTGACAATATGCTTTGATCTAGAAAGGTTGCCATATATATATTTGTGTGTATGTAAATAAAGTACATAATATATCAAAATGAAATGCCATAGAGTCAGGATTTATGAAAAAGATAAAATGAAAAACAATTAAACACAGAATGAAATCATCAAAACAAGAGATTTACTGGTTTCATTCGGATAAACAAATGTCTTCAGAAAAAGTGATTTGAAATTTTATTGATTATAAATTTCAAATAACTTTATGAAGATGTTCATTGATTTGAACGAAACTGGTAAATCTCTCTTTGATGATTCTGTCGTTTTTTTTTTGTCTTTTTCACACATGTCAAAATAGTTTCCTCTTACGACTTAATTTTTTGATTCATGCAAGTCAGAAACTACTTATGATTGGTGATACAAAGAAACTGCAGTAAAGTTTTCAAGCTAAACAAAATTTTATTAGCATTTATTATTGATAATTTCTATAATGTTTACTATTTTCCAATCTGTTTAAAATTTAATTCTTCACATCATATTCAAAATGTTGACATATGTTGGACAGCTATGAGAAATTGATTTCTTAACCTTTCTCTCGACAAGTATTTACTTTCAAGCCCATTTTTATCACTTCCTTCAATTTGTACTTTGATCTTCTCCTGTAAACTGAACCTGCTACCGTAACTGTTCTACATCTACTGACCCAATAACCCTTATCCATTTTTTAAGATGACCATACCATCAAATTCTCCTGTTCTGCATACATCTCCTTATACTATCTAGATTTAACCTTCCTCTGAAGTCATCAGGTCTAAGTTTGTCTTTAAGGCACATTTTACACATTGTATTATTCTCATATTGTTTCTCTCCACGCAACGCATGTCCTCAACCCAATGTTGCGCTATTTTGTCACTAATTTATGAATAAAACGCCATAAAGTGTTGAAAATAATGATTGAAATGGAAATTAGGAAATAAAAAATATTTTTAAAAAAATTAAAAAAAAAACTGACAAAATTCTTTCTAAAAGCAGAATTTTATCCAATTGAAAGACAGAGTGGCAACAGGGGTGGGAGTGTTGACTGATGATCACTTACCATTGGGGCTGTGAATGCGACCAGGAGGCCCCCGACCACAGGTACGTGTGTTTCGATAAACTTAATTCCCGCTTCCACACAACCAATCGTGTTGATTTTCTTGGCAGCTTCAGAAAACTGAAAACAACAAATTTTGAAGAAATAAAATATCAACATTCAACTTCGATTAATCAAAAAAAGACATCTTTGATGGCAAATGAAATAATGAGAGAATTTGATGCTTATGCATAGCCCCCCCCCCTCGCTCAAAAATAAAAATCTGTATGATGTACATACTTGTGACCAAAAAAAAAAAAATATATATTCCAAAAATCAAGTTTTATTTTTATAAAAAAATCATTTTCAAGTGAGTAATGGAAATTCATAGACATTACAACATAGATCTTGCAAGTTTGAATTATGTTGAGTTAACTCCCTTTGTTTTTCAGATTTAAAAAAAATGGTTGACAAGATGCCTGTTTTTCAGTTATTTATAAAATTTGATTTTCTTATTCAAAAATAAATCTACTTGATCAATTTACATGATTTTTGGCATATGATATTTTTATTTCAGCATGGGTAAATACATCATGCAGATTTTTCCTTATTTTTGTTTTTTTAATATAAGGGGAATTCTGGACAAGAACTGAAGAACCGAAAATAAACCCCAGAAGCAAATAATGGCAATTGTTTATTGTTTTTAAATTCCTCTCATTCCAGTTACCAGAAAAAAAAAACAAAAAAAAACTGAAAGACGAAATATTTACAGAGCAAGTTGCGACGTGTCAACAAAACAGGACTTCAGACTAAACATTGACCAGACCAGAGATTTTTGTTGCAATCTGGATTCAAAAAACACTGCACGTACAAATAATGAAATATTTGTTGCATGTGAAGAAATGTGAATTTTTAGAATAAACTATGTAAAAAAAAAAAAAAAAATTAAGCCATTACAAGATGAAAACGTTCAATATAAAAACTTTGCAACAAAAGTCAATCATTTCATTTTAAATTGTAGGAGTTTTTATTTATTTTTTTATTTATTTTATTTATTTTTTATTCCATTTTCACCCCAAACAAGGAACAGTGCCACTTTGATGTAGAGAACTAATATTGGGGACATAAGTTGCAGGGATACTATGTAAGGAGATGAGCAACAAGATGTCTGTTCACATTACACTTGAACTTCTGCATGTCAGTACAGTTGAGAAAGCAGAATCACGGAACAGAGTTCCAAAGTCTAGCAGTTCTGGGAAAGAAACTATTGGAGTAGTAGGCCTTCTTACATCTAGGAATCTCTGTGTAGGGGTGGGATCTTGCTGCTTGTCGGGAGTATTTACATTGAGGTGGGTACAAGTGCTTTTGAACCCTGCTCAGAAGTGAGAGACTAATATGGCAGATGCACCAATGGAAATTGTTCCAGACAAGGTATGAAACCATTTAATGTAAGGAGCTAAACCAAACAAAACAAAAATACTATATGAAAGCTAACAAGCCGCACATGTGTGGCCCCCCTCTTGTGCTGCATGTGAGATGACGCCACAAAAAATAGTGAAGAAATGATAAATGTGAGAAGTGTGAAGGGCCAACGTTGCCTTCAAATTTTCGCCAAGTTTCAGAAAAATCTAATGGATGGAGCAAAAGTTATGGGGTAAAAAGTGTCATTTTTTTTTTGCAATTTTGGGGCATTTGTGACCCCTTTTGAGCTCCTGGGAATGCCAAATCCTAGTGAAAATGGACAAACGATGCAGTTTCACGCCTTAAGATATGTATATTTGAATTCAGCACCATGGAAGACTACTATATAGGTATACATATCAAGTTCTTGAGTAATATGAAAAAAGAGCTCAAAAAAGGCATGTTTTCTTAGCCCTAAAAGTAAAAGAGGGATGTGAACCAGAATTTTGCCAAGGTCACCCATACTGAATTTATATTAAGAACAATAGCCTCCACATAAATGGATAATGGTGCAGTTTCAGGCCTTAACACATGTATATTCGAGTTGACCACCATGAAAAACCACTATATAGTGAGACATATCAAGTTTTTGTTGAGAAATATGAAAAAAAGAGCCACAAAAAGAGGCATTTTTTAGCACTGAAAGTCCCCGGGGATGCGAACCAGAATTTTGCCAAGGTCACCCATACTGGATTTATATTAAGATCAATGGACTCCATATTTTGGCCAAGTTTAAAAAAAATCTAATGGATGGATCAAAAGTTATGGGGCAAAATGTGTCATTTTTGGTCATTTTGGGGCATTTTTTTACCTCTTTTGAGCACATGGGGGCGTAATGTGAATTTTTGTAAAAAAAATTTTTTTACTGTGCACATCTATGTAATGAAATACAATTTGTGGCAAAATTTCCGGAAAAACTAATGGACGGTTATCTGGCAATAGTCCGGACTAACGAATGCAAAGATGCCACTGAAAACATAGGCCCCTCTCTGATAAATCGGGGGAGGGGGGGACCAAAAACTGGTGTTAAATGGATAGATTTTGACCCAGAAAACAACAATTTTTCCCTGTTTGTCAAAAACATCGCTCACAGAATATGAGAACTAAAAGACAAAATAAGGGAAGCGAAAGTAAATCTAATGTCCATTTTCTATTCTCTGAATGTATAATTCATATTCATATACAAGAGAAAGGAAATTAAAACTGTTTTATTGTTTGACTGAATACTAAAAAAAAACAAAAAACAATTTACAAAGTCTTTATTCCGTGGAGTTTCAAAGAATGTTATATATTTAAGGAAATCGCTCTAGACAAGGCATGAGGTTACTTGATGTAAAAAGATAAGAAAAAAATATTACAAGGGTGTTCCAAAAGTAATGCCTCCTACTTTTTATTCTGCCCAAATGGATCAGAAGGATTGCAAATTGTATTGTTTTGATGACTGAACTTATGCATTCATGACCTGAAAATTTCATCTCTTTGAAGATATTGATGGTGTGAGATGCTAAGAAAGCTACCCCTGTCATGGACGTGAATCAGAAACAGGGATGACTCACTGAATTCCTCCATGCAGAACATTTACCGGCGCCTATTAAACGTTTACAAAGTCAATGCAGTTTATGTCAGCACCGTTAAGAAATAGCAATTTCAGAGTGGCGACACATGTGAGTGGCAAAGCATTCTCTGGACGCCCATGCATAGCTACCACCCCATCCCTGGCAAAAGTGCATTGAGAATGATGGTGACTATGTAGAAAAATACATTCTGGACTACAAAGGTCACCTGTTAATAGTACACTCAGGTCTTTGTAGTTCTTCAACTTTTTTGTTTTTAGTTAAAAAAAAAAGAAAAAAAAAGTAGGATACATTATTTTTGGAATGAACCTTGTACTTCAAAGTGCAAATGTAACCAACGATAAGTGTTAGATGAGTAGATTCTGATTCAGAAAATAGCAATTCTTCCTCCTTTGTCAGATAAATTTCCAAATTTCATCACAAAATTCCTTATGAGAGAATAATACTGAGCTTTTAAAACAATGGTGGGGGCAGATTCCGATGCAAAATGGTTGTTAGTATTTTTATCATTAATTTGCTAAAACCTCTTCAAATATATCATTATATATATTAGTAGATTATTAATACATGTAAAAGAATATTCATTTTCTAAACAAAATGGTGGTATTTCGTTTTTTTTAAATGCAAGTATTTATGAAGAAGATTTATGAGAAGTATTTATTAACACTGGATTTGAACATGTTGTAACTCACAGGGAGGCAACCCCATGGTTATGTGTTCCAATGATGGGAAACTCTTGGAAAGAAACTCTGTTCATGGAAATTCCATTTGATGTTTGACACATGGAAAAAAGAAAGGAAATTTCCTTTGCACATTTAAAAAAATTTTTTTTTACTCTTTTTCACTCCAAACAAGACATATTGCCACTTTAAACATAAGGAGTTACTATTTAAACTTCTGCAGTTTAATATAGTCAGGAAATCATGAAAAAATGGGGGGGAGGATTCCAAAGCCTAGCAGTTCAAGGGAAAAACTATTAGAGTAGAAAGCTTTCCGGCATCTAGAACCTCAACAGTCTCGATTTAGTCGGAGGTATGTATGTCAAGAGAGGAGCACAAGTGCTATGAGTTCATCAGAGCAAAGTACATTAAAAACAAGCACAGGAATGTGACATTGCGACAGAGGTTGGAGCTTGGCCGACAGTGTGGGACCTATTAGATTTGAGACTTTTTTTTTTTTTTTTTTTAAGAATGAAAGTCTGGTGGAAGATGCACCAGCTCGGATGTGGCTTTAATATATAGGATGCTCTCTAGAACGTTTTCATCCTAAATTCTACACACAATGTAAAAACTATGCCTAAAAAGAATTAACCATAATAGTTAAATGAAACCAATTATCTTATAAGAAACCATTAAAAATGGATAATTTAATTAATTAATGAACGCTCGTTTTCTCAAAGAAATATGCAAATTAGTTAATTTTCATATTTTCATGAAGTCACTCGCATATCCATATTCGGGCCAAGATCAAAGTGTAGTATCTGTTCTGATGCTACACTTAAATTAATTTGTCTCGGTCAATGGAGGGGAAACCCTCTATACTGAGACAATTACTATTTTTGGTCCCTACCAGAGTGTCCCTTTTGCCTTTTGGGGGGAGGGGAGCTGTTTTCTCCCACATTAAAAACGACCGTGTGTCACATTTTGTTTTCATTGGGAAGCAAATAAATACTAATAATTTTTAAATAGAAAAAGTATGCTTTTAATATCAGTGTCAAAGTGAGGAAAAAAAAACAAAAAAAAACTCAACTTTATCGGTATATAGATTTATAATTACTGGTTCCCATATCGTGTTAAATTCTACATTAGGTTTGCTTAATAAGTGATCATCACCCAACATTAAATAAAAAAAAAATTTCTAAGAAATAAATTAACTGAAGCAAATTGATCAGATGCTATTATAAGTTGTTTTTGTTTGTTGTTTTTTTGGGGGGGTTTGTTTTTATGAAAATCGCCCTAGACAAGGCATAGGTCCCTCTCCGATAAATCGGGGTGGGGGGGGACCAAAAACTGGTGGTAGATGGATAGATTTTATTCTTGTTAGCTCCTTACAGCAAGTATTGCTGTAAGGAGCTAATTCTTGATAAAAAGCTACTCGAATAAGAAGCTGTATGTGGTATTAAAACAGCTATTAGGTGGAGACCACTAGACCAATGAGTCAAACGAGCTGGATTGAAGGAAACAATTCTAAACTCATGCCATAATAGCATTTATAAAAATGACGGAGACCAGCAACATCATATCTGTTAGAGAGAGGTTGAAGCGAAGAGGAAAATGTGGGTAAAATCAAATTACAGCTACATCACGCGTGTGTGAGAGGTTGCAGTGCAGAAGGGTTGAGCCAATCAAATTACAAATATGTTCCTGTACTTTATCAAGAACTTTCTAAAGGGAGGGAGATTCGTCAGTCGAAACAATGAATTAAAAAGTGAAAGACTTTCTTACGGGTAATTCCAGTACATTCGCTCCACACATGATGTTTTTTAGTTGTTCCTGTTAGGAAAAGGAAAAATTTAAGAAAATTAAAAAAAATCTTCAGGCAACAAATTGAAAGAAAAACCAATGTCACAATCGGCAAAAATTAAAATATCATCAGTACATAAGCTACAAAGTCGGTCTGGTGTGAAATTTTGTGCTCTATTTATACATTGTACTAAATAAATACCTCCGAGCGACTTGACTAGTAGCAAGATTCCACCCATTCACTGTAGAGATCCTCAGATGCTAAAAACATTTTTGCTCTAATAACTTCTTTCCTTGCTTGCTTTTGGAATTTCTTCTCTGCTTTCAGTTTTCTAGACTATACCAACATGCTGACAGTTAAATAAAATTTGAAAAAGCATCTTCATGCACAACTCCCCACTTAGGATGCCCCTTTAAATCTGGCCCTGAAATCTGCGACCCTTTATGTGTCAGTGGAAATATGTTTTCTTAGGCGAATAAAAGTTTTTTAAAAAGTTTTTAAAAAAATGTTTTTAAAGTTGGGACAATGTCATATTTGTTATAATAGTTGACTTAAAAAGAAAATAAAAAAATTCAACAATGTTCGAGTGGATTCTTCCAGAGTTAAAGCTTGGAAATTTAACCACATAAATAAGTCTTGAATTTTCATTGTCTGCAAAACAAGAGCAAAATTGATTTATATCGACAAACTTCTTCGTTTAACCAACATCTTCCACATCAGGTTATGGCTTGCATGTTGCCCATGGCAGCACAAAATTTTCTCAATGAAACTCGTGTTGGTTTTGATATGCCATTGTTTTAGGTCAGCTTGGAACGAGTCATTGCAAGTATTTCTGATTTTTTTCTTGTTTTCAATTAAGATGCGTGTACATCTTTTTATTTAACCGGAGCTTTGTTCAACAGGTTCACACCACCATATATGGTTGCAATGCAGAGGCAACTTCAATCTTGGCACTTTCATTCTTAATAGCAGAGAGTCAGAATCAACACATCAAGATGCACACTTCAAATTCATTGATCATTCCTCTGCATCCTCAATCTTATATTGTAAACAATAAACATGCGTTTGACTGCAGGTTTTGGTGGTGCATACAAATGGCAGACGGTGCAGGTGATAGATACTTGACCAAGGGAAGGGGCGTGATGCAAAGCAAATTGAAAATATCTTGTTGGAGTCCGGCCAGCCAAGAGAGTTTTTTTTGGTTTGAAATAAAATAATTACAACAGCATTTGGGAATCATGCTGAAACAAACCTAGTTGAGAAAAGTAATGTCAGAGATTATTGAATAAACACTAACTGTTATCTCTAATGGATATCTCGAGTAGTTAACTTCTGGGTGGTTGAGTGGTGACCACTAACAAAGGTCCAACTAAGACTGGAGCACAAAATGTTTTGGTTTTGATTCTAGCTGATGGCGCTTGGGTCATTTTTTTTTTTTTTTAACTTTTAAAATCACAACTATATATATTGGTACAATATAATAATCAATAGAAAATTGGCTCTATAATAATAAATACGAAATCTGCATAAATTAAAATATTATATTTAAGCATATTTTATAACTGGGCTATGCTGATTGGCTTGCTAATAGGATTTACATTTGGGTTTGGACAAGCAAAAATCTCATTTCGCAAGCCTGCTATTTAACCTCTGAAAACTGGCACTAATTTAACCTCCAAAGAAAAAAAATTTTGTTTGAAACTGGAATTGTGGGTTTTGTTAAACAAATTCCTTTGTTGCCGGACTGAATTAATCAAACGGTGCTCAGACTTCTGTATGATTTGCTCAGCTATTTTTGCTGTTTGTGCTGACAACATTTAGTTGTATTTTTGTACGCATTTCATCAATTTGGCATACAAAGGCTTTTTGATCCATCAAGAGATTTGGCGATGTATGATCTTGGTTCAGACGACTTTGATATATGTCAAACAGCAGCAATAATTTAAAATGGAGATAACAAGAAAATAAAAGCAAGCGTATGTTGCATTTAAAGATTTTAATAAGAGAAATGTTTTTCTTTTAAAGTTAGCATTATTACTTCAATTTTTCATTTCTTCTTAGACTTCAAGTAACAAAGAAGAAAAGAATTATTGTAGTTTGCTTGAAGCATTGTTTAGTGTGTATAAAATAATTTATAGAAAGCAATACAATACAGAGGTGTAACGGATTGACAAACTGAAACAAATTAAGACGCTGTTGAAATAAACTATGCAGATTCACTTGTTACTAATGCAATATATTCGTATATGTATTTAAATAAAAAATACTTTTAACATTGCATTATTTTTACTTTCATCAGTGTGGTTCAATGGAAGTGTTGTATCATATTTCAGGAAAATTTCCTCTAGATACGTTTGAATTGAGTTAAAAAATGTATACGGGCTGTTGTATACAAGAGCATTTTCACAATAACTGAAATGGGCCTGCAATTAATTTTTTGTATTTTGTTTTAAAATCTAGTGTTTTTCTTTAAAGCTAAAAAAAAAAAAAACTATTAAGAAAATCAAAGTGACAGGTCAAGTTGAAGGAAATAATGCAGAGGAATGAATTTTGACTGAAGTGCACGTCATGTCGAATTTCTTGTTTTAAAGTTAAAGGGGACTAGGCTATATATAAATCCTAATCCCATTACAAAAGAATAATGAAACGAATGGAATTGAAGGAAACAAAGACTCAATTGATGGATAAGATAAACGTGTCGTTTATTTACTGTTGAAAGAATGAATGTTTTAGATATAACATGTGTTCATGTCCGCATGGGTGTAACCATCGTTCATTGCGGGACTGGTGTTGTAGAAAGAAAAGGAAATGTGTGTTCATCTCAAGTTTGGGTCACTATCGTTTGTTCGCGCATGGGAAGAGAAGTGAGTAACATAGTGAAAAATGGGAATGATAGTCCAACGTGTAGACAAAGAAAGAGATAGAAGGTTGACATCAGTTAGCAGTCAGCTACGCGAAGGTGTTCTCAGGGACCAGTAGTAGATAGAGAGAGAAAGAGTGAGAATGTGTATGTACAGTCTGTTAGCTTTTTGTGGATTTCCATTGAAAGGAAGTGACGTCGTCCATCTGTGTGCGTACGTGTGCGCATGTGTGAGTACATCTGTGTACATTAGCGTGTGTGTATATACACGTAAATGTGAGTGTATGTACGCGAACGTGAATATATGTACGTGTGTGGACGTGGGTGCATATGTTTGTGTGCGCGTATGTATGTGACAAGTAATATAGCTTGAAATGTGAATGTGTGTTTTTGTGTGAGACTTGAAAAGGCTCGCGCAAATTTTATCGTTTGGATGTTTTATTGAAAAAATAAATTCTATGCCTTTTTTTGTGTGAAAATTAAATCATTTTAAGTTCTTGTTAGAAACAATGTTTTTTTTTTCCTTTGAATTATTTTGAGTGAAAAAATGTTTGTATTTTAAAAACTTACGTTGATATCATTTGGTCTTTTGCAACATGAATAGGGCACAAAACAGGCGAATGTGCTCATTTGGGTTTTCTTTTCTTTTTTCGTGCAATTAAAATATTCATTCTGATTCCAGTCTTTATATCCGTTCATACCTACACCACAGCATCGCAACTGAAAAAAAAAAAAAAAAAAAAAATCTAAATTTCTAAAATGATTGGTTTGTTGTCTTACAACATAACTCTTAAGTTATTTAATGCCGAATCCAGTAAATTTAGAAAAAATGCACACTTCAAGTTCTTTATATCTTCAAATATTTATTCACGGTATTTGTTATTGTTTTTTTTTTTTGGTTAGTTGGTTGGTTGTTTTTGTTTTACGGCATATCAATCGTTTTCAGGTTATTCAATGCCGAATCCAGTGATTTTGAAGAACAATTTTTTAATAGAATATATTTGTTTTTTTTCAAGTCCGTTTCTATTTAACCCATACTTGGGATCCTAACAAGTACTACCACTCTGGGTCAGAGTGGACCTGGGAGCAATGGTAATTAAAGGGTGGCTCCACACTCCCCAAAGCCTGCAAGCTGGAGTCTCACCATCGGATATAGTTTCAGGTCATATCCAGGACCATTCTTTTTTTGGCATTAAGAAATTGTTTTTGACTTTGCAAAATATGATTGAATTTTTTAAAGGGAAAGAAAAAACCCCATTAATGTTTAGTGCATTTTAAGTCAGAAAGCCAATATCTTCAGATAGCCTGATCCAATAGCACAGAACAAATAGTTAGTTGAAAGAGCAAAAATATTTGAATCAATATGTTGCACGCACAAAAATTGAGATGGTGATTGGTGTCACTATGTCATTAAGGTAACAATTCAGACTTTACTCATTTAAAAATGAATTGTTCCAAAATAAAATTATATCATCCAGTACAATTTTAAATACATTTTATAAAGTGGCATTCATTTTGATTAACAAAAATATTTCATATGTGTGAATATTTATTGTTACAAAAAAAAAAAAAAAAAAAAAAAAATTGATACAATTTTAAACAAATAAGAAAAACATTGATTTTGCTGAAAGAGTTAGGATTAGGGTTAGCTGATAATGAAAATTATTTTCATGGAAGAAGTAATTTCAGATTTATTACAAATAAAAGCATTCAAAAATACCAATAACATGTTTTAGAATTTTTGAGATGTGGATTAAAGATTTGTATTTGAATTATTCTGACATCTTAGATGTTATTCTCACGTTTTAGCAAGTATGTTTTAGTTTGGTTGTTTTGTTTTACGGCATATCACTCTACCACTCCAGTAGGTATCTCACTGCCTATGCAATCCTCTATCTGTATAAGACCCAGGTATGCCTTAAAATGGAGTACTGTTGCCACATCAGGGCAGAAATTGATCAGCACACCCTATTCAGCTTTGATAGAGTACAAAACTAGCTTCAAAACCTAGTAAGTGATGCACTTTTCTCTTCCCTACAACCTCTTCTCACAGAAGAGACGTAGCAAGCCTGTCTCTGCTCTATGGTTATTTTCATGGCAGGTGCTCGACTGAATTTTAATCTATGCCCCCCCCCCCATTTTGCCACACTTTCCCAAAAAAACACTAGACTAACTACAACCACTATATACGCTTCTCCCCACTCTCTATCTGTGCCTAAATCTAAATGCAGATTCCATCAACAGAGCTTCTTTTCTAAAATTGCCCGCCTGTGGGACACTATTCTACTGGCCTGCTTCTCTGTTGAATACAACATGGTAGCTTTCAAATCTAATGTAAACAAGTTTTTGTTGAACCGTTCCCATAAATAATCAAATTCTACCCAACTTACACCATTAACGATTACTACACTACCACCTTACATTCATTAACCCTTATCCTCAAGTAGCTTTCGGGTCTTGATAAGTGGTGACTTCCAAGTAAAAAAAAAAAAAAAAAATCAATCCTTTTCATGTTATCTAAGGTTGAATCCAATAATTTTTGAAAAAAGTTTCTAGGTTTCAATTTTTTTTATATCTCTTCTAATTCTATCTTTAAATATTTATTCATCGTGTTTGGTTTGTCTTTTTGTTGTATAGGAAATTTGTTTTTATTTTTTACTTTGCAGAACATGATTGAGAAAAGGAAAAAAAAACAATGCTTAATTCATTTTTGGTCAGAAAGCTAGTATCTTCACACAGCCCGATCTCATAGCACCAGAAAGTAATAATCTAAGTGGTACTCTCCTGGAGGATAAAGGTTCAATCTTTAGCCTGGGTGATTGACGGTGTTAGAAATTCCTTAAAACTTCTATCCGGTCATTGTTGGCCTACAAGAACAAGCAACCTTTGTGGATTAAATAAAAGATTTCATTCGAAATTCCATACAGATTTCCCAGAATACAACAAAGCATACCTGAAGAAAGTTGAAAGTTATATTGACCAAAATCAAAGATAAAAGCAGTCAAATACAAACAATACAAATCCACAATAACAGTAAAAAAAAAAAAAAAAATTGGTGTTCTTTGCATTAGGAGAAAAATTTAACCATAATCGATTTTTGGTAACCAAAAAAAAAAAAAAAAAAAAACTTATCCAAAACTAAAAAGTCTTTTCATGATAAGAACAAGAAAAAAAAAAATCTTTCATCATGGCATTTCTTTGTATGACCAGAAGACATTTTTTAATTGGTTAAACCAGTTTTATTCTTTGATTGTGCTTTTTGTCTTCGTTACCCCCTCTCCCCCTGCCAAACTTACTTGTTCTTGGAACCAATCAATGATACTTTTTGCATCGTCATCATACGTGTAGCGGGTAATGATATTTTCCTGAATGACGTCGGTTAATTTTCTTTTGAATTTTTCTTTCATCAAAAAAGCGGTCACAGCTCCAGCCACCAGCAACAAAAAGATGACAGTGAGGAAATAATAAAACTAAAAAAAAAAAAAAAAAAAAAAAAAAAAAAAAAAGACAAAAAAAGAAATTCTTGAATTATTCAGACTACTGTTCCTTTGAGTGTTATTTGCACAACGTTTCAGTCAAATTTTTCAGGTCTGTATTGTTGAACTCGGGAATCTGAATAGAATTTTGAACGAAACCATTTATTTAATCCACAGAGGTACCATGTTCTCGTTCCAGAAGCCATGACTGAGTAGAAGTCCGAAGTAATTCGCACTTGTATTTTTTAGTGTTGCTCATGCTAGGAACTGATAGTTCAATCTTCAGAAGAGTATAACTTATAACGAAATTTTAGCAAGTATTTTATCCATTATACCATGGGTCCTTGCATTCTAACACCCATGAATTAAATAAAGAATTCCATCTGAAATTTCGTGCAACTATAAAAAGATTCTCCAAGTTTGACAAGATTCACCTGAAGAATGTCTGAGATGACATCGACCAAACCATTTTGAAAATAACACTCAAGAGAACAATCGTCTGAATAATCCAAATATAAATTATCAATCATCTCAACAATTGATCTAAAAAAATCTGTTTCTTATGTTTAGAGCATGACAATGAAAAAATATGTTTATTATTTAATTGGAATTCATTATTGAACAACTAAAAAAAAAAGATGAGGATAATAGTCCACAATAAATAAAATTGAAAAAATATGCTTTGCCAAGTGTTTGCATTTATATTCATATAACAACATTTCAATCAAGTTAAATAAAAAAAGAAAATGCCTCATTATGGGCATAAAGTCAAAGGTTTCTTTTCAAATTAATTTCAGATAGTGGAGCGGACGTAGGATGGGGTGGTTACTTATTTCTTTTATTCCCTCTCCATTAAACACTTGAAATGATTTTTCCAGCAATTATTTTTTACTTGTAACTCTTGTGTAACGGTATATATATATATATATATATATATATATATATATATATATATATGCATGCATGTACACACACACACACAAATTATATGTGATCATCAAAAAACGTTTCATATGCACCATTTCAGTGATCTAATTATAGTTTGAAATCACAAAAATTGTCAACTTGTACAGATCAACATCATCATCATGTTCGATTTAATGTCCATTTGACATGCTGACATTTGACATTCATTGGATAGTGAAATTATAGACTTTTTTTTTTTCATGATTAAAACCCGAGGTGGGGGTGACGCCATCACATCTCTGCCAAATAAGAAAATCCTAACTTACGAATAATAGTCTTTAGACAATTTAGACTTCCACCCCCACCTAAAGTTTAAATACTTTTCTTTTTGTCACAAATATTTTCTAGCCCCAGTTGAGTAATCACATGATCTCTCAGACATCGATGTGTTGGATCCATTACTATTTATAAATGGATTCATTCTCCCCCTCCCCCAAGAGTATTCGTAAATTGAAATGCCATTTAAAAACAGACAAACCAATAAATAAATAAAATTTGTTTTAATTTTTGTAAAAAAATTAAACTTTCCCATTTACTGAAAACGTTATTAAAAGATGAAAACCATCCTAATTTTAATCACCGACAATCAAAATATTTCGTATACGATAAAAACAAATATTACGTAAAATTGAAAACTATTTTTCTTCTAACAGCACCAATTTAAAATTGCATTTAATTTAAAGTTGTAATTTCGCAGTCCAAGGGAGATCACTCTTGTCCAAAATTTATTAAAATCTTTAAATCCAATTAGGAAAAAACTAAAAACAAAAAAATGCATATACAGTTGTAATGTGTCCAATAATAATTGCATTCATCTACATACCAATAAAGTCGAGTTTTTCTTTTCTCGCTCTGACAGTGATATGATAATGGCAAGTGAAGGTTCAGGATGACTGGAAACAAATGCCGAGATAAGTGGAAAGCATATACAGCATCTAGAATTCCCAAATGGTCACCCATCTGATACTAGCTCGGCTTTGGTGATCTGATGAGAACCAATGTGTCAACATGATTAATATACTTAGTCATAGATATGCGAGCAACTACATGAAGGTTAATCAATTTGCATATTCCTTTGAAAAACGAGCATTAATTTATTATTTTTTATGACTGCTTATTTGATCTTATGCTGAATTGCTGAATTCTATTTATGCATAGTTTCTACATTTTGCATAATTGCATAGAATTTAAGATGAAAACCTAGCACATGGAATTATTTATTTATTTATATATATATATATATATATATATATATATATATATATATATATGATTAGTTTTTTTGGAAAAAGAATTCCAGCAGAGTGCTCAATTAAAAGGAAAATCCAAATTTTAAGAGCGTACTTATATTTTGTGTACAGAAAGTTGTTAGTTGAGACAGATCATTGGTACCGTCGGTTTCAAGCCCGATAATAAGGCCCGTTTAAGGTATCCTTATCAAGCTCTCTTCAGCCAATATTCGTCTCTAGAGGATCAACAAATGTTCTAGTCTGCTATACTTTTGTCATCAAAACCATACTTTTTTTTTTATATCAAATCAATTGATTGGATTGCCTGATTTAGGTAGTCTTCTTTAATTGGACTTTTAAAATTCTCGATTTTCAATACTTATCAGAGGCATTCTGATATGTAAGACCACAGTCAGACACATAAGTACATTCATGTGAAATAAAAAAAAAAATGACCCAGCCGTTTCTAAGTCCATAGAGAACAAACTCACAGTTTCTTTTATATAATAGTAAATTATATAAGTGACCTTGCCAGTGTGTGTGTGAAAAGTCTATTAAACGCCTCTAAATATTTGGTCTATAGAGTTGACATTTGATGTATTAGAGTATTTGGACCAGTAGCATATATTCGATTTAATTTTTGACCGGTAAAAATTGCTGCTAAGAGGTCAAAATTGAAAACAAAACACTAAACAGTTAACCATGGCAGTGTAAATCAAATAAAACATTACTCCTGCTTTTACTTTTTAGAGAGTCGGTCACCAGATTTTAGGGTTGCATTCATGCTAGTTTTGGGGTTTTACTTCAGGGTGTTTTGTAATGGGAAAAGTATTTTGGGATACGCCAGATTTAGAGAAATATTTTCAGTGAAGAAGGTTTGCAGGGTTTATAATCAAATGTGAGAAAAACGAGAGACGTCATACAGTAAACAGAACAATAAGTTAAGGCATATATGGACAAAAGATATATTTTATGTATGCTTAAAATGGAAGTTTACAGCAATAGGAAAAACATAGAATGTTTTTTTTTCTTTTTTTAGCTGAGAAGTCTGAATTGATTAATTAAGAGTTATGAGTTTCAGGGGTCAGGAAAATCATATTCAAAACTTCTCTGCTCAATTAAATAAATTAACTCATTGAAAGTTGCTTACAAGAGTCAATGTTCTTTTATTGTATTAGTAAAATACTAGCGGGACCTGTGGAAATTCCCAGGGGACTCATTCATATGTAATATATTGATGTTAGCATCCTGCAGATGTTCAGTGTAAATGGAGACTCTCTGATATTATTGTAGCTTTTTTGTTAAAACTGCAAAAGTATTTATCTAAGCTAGCATGGACACCTGGCAAAGCCCAGTCATAAAGTACGCTTAAATATAACATTTTAATTCTTGCAGATTTCATATATATTATTATACAGTTAATGTTCTATCGATTTTTATATATTATAAAGTTGTGATTTTATGACTTGGGTGCATTAGCTTGAATCGAAACTGAAATAAAAACTAATGAAAAAATATATGTATATAATAACTTGAGTTTCTTTAATCGAAATCGAAACCGAAACCAAAACTTATGAAGAATTCTTGATAAAATTATTTATAAAAAAAAATAGATTACTCGAGTGCCATCAGCTATAATCGAAACTGAAACCAAAATTTATGAAGAATTCTTGGTAAAATTATTTATGACAAGAAATGGAAGTACATAACAATTAAACGACCCGGATGTAAGTGTGACACAGAAAATAACACACACGCTATCTTATTAATATATAGATTATAATGAGATGGATTAGAAATATTTCAATGAATAAATTTTATATAGATTGACAGACAATATAACGAATTGTGTGTGTGTGTGTGTGTGTTTGTTAAATGTTTGCATGTGTGAGGGGAGAGAAATGAGTGCCTGCGGCGGGGCGTCCAGCAACACCGATCCATAGATTCAGGTTAACTGGATTCCACTGATTTATAGAAAAAAATATCTGGCTTTTAAAGGATTTAGGTAGCTCCTAGAAAGACCATTTGAAATAAATTCAGAAAGTTTTCTGATCGCTCTAAAATATAATTTGCTTTTATTCAGGATAGTGTATACACAGATGACATATGTACAAACGTGTTTATACATTTTAATTTAGTACGACGATGTGTAAACATTGACTATTAAACTTTTGCATATGCATAAAATTAAACATTCATAGCTCAAAGTCGCTTAATTTTGAACCTTTTATAGCCATCTATCGGTAGCTCAGATGATATCGACGTTGCAGAGATAAATAACAACTAAGGCTGGAGAGCTAAGTGTTCTGATTCTGATTCTAGCGGATGGTACCGAAGGCATTTTTTTATAACTTTTGAAATCATTACTATAGGTTGGATGATAATCTACAAAAAGAAATCTGCATGAATTAAAATATATTTATGTATATTTTAAGACCGTGCAGTCTGCTAATCTTGAATCTAAAAATAAGTTACAAGGGATGTTCCAAAAGTAATGCTTTCTATTTTTTTTTATTCTGCCTGAATAGATGAGAGAGGATTACAAATTGCATGGTTATGATGACTGAACTTTTGTATTAATCACCTGAATGTTTCATCTCTCTGTTACAGATATTGACAGCATCAGACTAAGAAATCAATCCCTGTCGTGGACCTGTGCCAGAAGCATAGATGCATCATTGCATTCGTCCATGCAGAAAAGAACTGAACCGATTAACATTCACCGGCACCTGTTGTATGTTTATGAAGCTGATATAGTTGACATCAGCACTGTTAGGAGATGGTTAGAATGTCGATTTTAGAATGGCTTCAGATATACGAGTGACAAAACGCATTCCAGACTTATGACTGAGGTAGCATTCATCGCTGACAGAAGTGCATTGAGAATGGTAGTGGCTCTGTAGAAAACAGATTATGAAGCACAATAGGTTGCTCGTTTTAATGGTACAATTCTTTTTTTCATAGCTTTTAAAAGTTTTAGTTTTTTTGAATTTAAATATAAGAGACCTTATTTTCGGAACAGCCCCTGTAGTTTAAGAAACAAGATCCTTGAGATGGCGTATTGCACCAGCATCTAATTCGTTCTGCACTGTCTACCAAGCTCTTGCTCCTGTCCCATCACTGCTGTGTCATATCAGTGTGATTGTTTTACAAGTACTTCCACAAAATGTGCTCCAAGGAACATAGTGCATTTGTACCCAACCAGCATCAAAATCCCACCCCTTCATTGTGTAACGAAGCTATGAAGATGTATGTAGGAGCGGCAGCAGCTCACACGTGTAAATGACCAGGTTGTGACATGAGTTGATGTCATAGTGAAGAAAGAGAAGGGAAAGAAAAGCAGAAAGAGATCGTGAACCACATGGGCGGCTCCAGTGAGACTAAGCATGTGCCAACAAAGGAGATTTGAAAAACCTGTGTGGTGGCGACAGAACTTAAGCAGACGTGTTGATGTGGGAGGAGAAAAAGTATGTGTTCGACATGGCAGAGTTTTGTTAACCACATGGCAAAGGAAGAAACTTGTAAAACTAAGATGCAGTGTAGTTTAGAAAGTACCATGAATAAATGCCCTTTTTTTAGTGATAAATAAAAGAAAAGAAAACGCTGAGTAGAGTTTCTTTCCTTCATTTGCAAGACTTTAGTTAGGCTTAGGGTTAACACATAACTATCACATTACAATTGTAGAAGTCCCTATAGACTGAAAGGTTTTCTACTTTGATAGTTTCTTGTTTTTGAAAAGCCTGCCTTTAGATCCTTCTTCCAAACAAACACCTTATAAACATGCTGAAATTTAAATGTAATGCTAACAAACATCTTGGTGCTGAACTCATCATCAAGATTGACCCTTATAAATGTGGCCCCTATAATAGTAGCTCGCTATTTTTCAGTTGCAATATGCCTTACTTGGAATATAAAGAAGTCAATATTCATTATGTGTGCAAAAGAGTAAATCCTTTTGTGGTTGGAATGGCACTACACAAATGATATCCGTTGTGCCACATGTTTTGGGATGATGAAACCTGCCTTCGACCATCCCTTCACCAGACAATGCTGTTCAATAGATTCTCAACAGGTTCATTTTCTCCAACTTAACTCACAATGGTTTGAATTGACTCATGGCATGTTTTCCAGTACTTGCAAAAGGTGCCACAAAGCAGGATATAAAATAGAACCTGATTGGTTGTTTGCATCCAAATTGTTTGGCCACACTTGTCCTCATCATGTGCTCCATCAAAACTGGGAAGAAGGTCAAAACAGAAAACATACAGCTTAATGGAGATACTGACATCAAGGATGTAGAAGAGCAGGAAATATACAAATACCTTGGCATGGATTTCATCATGTAAAGATGAGAAGAAAAATTTGAAGTGAATATACAGTAGCGTCCAAAACTAAGGGACAATATTTTAAAACCTAATATTCGTTAGAAATAACGAATTTGAAAAGCTGAAATTTTGACACCTGGTAATCGTTATCATCCATAATCACATACTAAAATTTGAATCATACGCAAAGGATAGAAAAAGAATTATAAAAATAATTTATTTTCAAAATAGGAACGTCCAAAAGTAAGGGACAAAATCGAGAAAACAATGTAAACAGTATGCTATATTCACATTTTTTGATTTCCTCTAAAGAATAAGTCTTACTTAGTCATTTGTAAATATTGCATCAGCCGGCACCATGGCGAAACGCCAAAGACCTGATTACTCTGTGAGACAAGCTATTGTGAAGCTACACAAGGAAAAGCACACCATTAGAGAGATTTCAGAGAAAGTGAAACGTCCCAAGAGTGTTGTAGGCAGGGTTGTTAAATCCTACAATGATACTGGTAAAATAGTTAGTGCTTTTAAAACCGGCAGACCCGGCAAAACTTCGTCAAGAGAAGATCGAATAATGCAACATATGTCATTAAAGAACCGTTTTAAGTCTCGCACAAAAATTAAAAGGGTTGTGAATAGTACCTTATGTGCTAATGTGTCAAGGCAGACTGTTTCAAGACGACTGCAATAAATAGGGCTGTTTAATCGAACCCCAGGGAAGAAACCACTTGTTAGTTCGAAGAATAAGAAGAAGAGATTAGAGTTTGCAAACAAGTATGTAATTTGGACAAATGAAAATTGGGCAAAAGTATTTTTCAGTGATGAAACCAAGTTTTAATTTATTTGGAAATGATGGAAAAACAATGTAAAGAGACGTATTGGTGAAAGATTAAGTGCAAAGTTTACTAAGAAAACTGTTAAGTTTGGGGCGGAAGCGTCATGTTATTTGGAATGATTTTTAGCAAAGGTACAACGCTTCTTGTCTGGTTACAAACTCGTGTAAACGCCCAGATCTATAAAAACATTGTTCAAGATCATGTTGTGCACATCATACAGAATTCAGGTTTCGATAGGGCTACCTTTATGCAAGATAATGCCCCATGTCACAAGCGAGCAAGATTTCTAAATTATGGATTGGCTACCGCAAAGTCCTGACTTAAATCCAATAGAAAATCTTTGGAAGACCTTAGGAGTGAAAGTTATGGAAAGAAATCCCACTAACACGGAGGATTTGTGGTTGAAGCTTCAAGAAGAATGCTCTAAAATAAGTATCGAGGATTGTCAAGAACTGATTTGATTTTTTTGCCAAAACTCTGCTGCTGTCATTGTGAGCAAGGACTCATTTACTAACTATTGATTTACATGTATGTTGTATTGTTTTTAGCTATTTACATGTTTTTCTTAATTTTGTCCCTTACTTTTGGACGTTCCTATTTTGAAAATAAATAATTGTTATAACTCTTTTTCTATCCTTTGCAAATGATTAAAATTTTAGTATGTTATTATGGATGATAACGATTACCAGTTGTCAAAATTTCAACTTTTCACAATTGTTATTTATAACAAATATTAGGTTTGAAAATTTTGTCCCAAAGTTTTGGACGCTACTGTATATGCAGTGTAAGGAAAATCTTTAAAACAGTTTACAAACTGCTATTAACCAACTAGTCATGCCAGTGATAAATATTGCATCAGCTGGTTCTGACATTGTTGACTGACCACAAAGGGACATCCAACAGACTAGACACTAAAATGTGCATAATATTGACACTACAGAATAATATACAAAAATTCAGCGTCTGCTTAAGCTGTATATGGTCAGAGGAGCAGGAGGTATGGGCCTCTCAGAAATTGATCATAAGCATTGTGCTACTATTGTGAGGACCAGGCAATATTTGATACGCTCATAAAATCCAAACCCAACAGAGCAACCTCCATCACAAAACTGGCCAAACATTTTGAACAAGACTGTCTTACAAACGAGACAGAATCAGAAAACGAGTTTGCTACTGAAATATCTCCAGAGTTGCCAAAAATACACCAAGAAGTTCCATTACAAAAAAAAAAAAGGAAAAGAAAATGGATGAATGGTTCAACCAACAGCATGCCAAGTATTTTCTGGATGAATTAATCCAGGACTATATATATAAGGAAGGATCTAGAGATTGGCTAAAAAGAGGATCGCTCCACTATGATCAGGAGAGACTTATAAAGGCTCCCCAAGATTAAGACTTAATGACCAACGCTTATAAGAAAATAAGTGGTCTCAGCAATGACAAGTGCCGGTTCTGCCTCATAGAAAGAGGGTGGGCCACCTGACATCCAGCTGTAAGGTTCTGCTGGTAGATGGCTATTATACGACCTGACACAATGGAGTGTGTAAATATCTCCACTGGACGATCTGTAAAATGTTGAATATCGAATGCAACAAGAAATCCTGGGATCACTAGACAAAACAGGAGAGGGTAGAGCGGTAGCCCTTGATATATCTAAGGCTTTTGACAGGGTATGGCACGATGGTCTTCTAAGGAAAATTAGATCATATGGTATCACTGGAAGAATACATAATGTAATTAAATCCTTAAATCTTCTGAGAAGATGTTTCGTCGGGGACGCCAAGTCATCTAGCATCGTTTAGAAAACGGGAAGTAATGCAAGAATTAAATTCATCGAGATATACGCAGGATTGCAGGGATGCCCATTTTTCACTTAAAAATAAAAAAATGTCGTTGCAATAAGCACAAAATATTTCACAATACAAGGGAGGTCACTCTTATCCCAACACGCGATTTTACGGTCAAAGGGAGAGCACTCTTTAATGCGGTTTTACATTAGAAAATCGTCAAGTACTTACAAATTTGAGAAGGCAGACATTTTCTCGAAGAGCCCCTACACAACCAGCGAGTCCAAGGATAAAAATGACAATTCCAACCACAATAAATACAATCGAGATATCAAAGATGGCGTCGTAGATGCTTTTAATTTGAATATGATTGAAACGATTCTTCTCAATATAAGTCCAAATTCCAACAGCAACAACACCGGCACCAACCAGCTGAAATAAATAAAATGAAAACATTGGAAAATCGAGTAATGTCTTTTCAACCATTTTTTGTTTGAATAAAACAAGCAAAATCAAATTGTTTAAATAATAAACATTTGATAGAATAATATAGTCTGTTTTTTTTTTTTATACAGAAGACTGTCTAAAAAACATTTGAAGAAATTCGAAAAGTTTTTTTTTTTTTTTTTTTTTTTTTTTTACAAAGGCATCACCACATTATCAAGGCCCAGAGGCCACTCAAGGATAAGGGTTAAAGAGTGTACAGTAGAAGTTGGTCAATATAGTAATCATTAGTAATGAAAATTTGGTAAATTTAATAACTTATATGGAACGGCTCATCAAGAACTTATTTACTTTAGACTTGAACAAAACCATATTGTAGTCAGCCGGAAAGCAGGAAAACGGAAGACAATTCCACAGGCGTGCAGTTCTAAGAAAGAAGCTTTGTTCATGGAATCTACGTTTAGGTTTAGGCACAGATAAAGAGTGGGGGAAATTATTGATAGTGTTTACAGCTAGACGAGTGTTTCTTGTGAAAGTTTGGCGAGGGGGGACCATAGATTGAAGCTCAGTTGAACACTTTCCATGAAAATAACGATACATCAGAGACAAACTCGCAACATCTCTTCTGTGAGATAGAGGTTGCAAGGAGGAGAAAAGGACATCTCCTACGAGGCTACGAAGTCTATTTTGAACTCTATCAAGGCAGGACAAGTTCTTTCTAGCAGCTCCTGCCCAGATGTGGCAACAGTATTCCATCCTTGGACGTACCTGGCTCTTATATAGATAGAGAATAGCATCAGCAGTGAGATATCTACTGGATCGATAGAAAGATCCCACCATTTTTCCAGCGGCCTTGGCAACAGATTTGATATACGTGTTCCATTTAAGATCAGGAGTAATGGTCAAGCCCAGAAGCTTGTCAAAACTTGAGGCCTCCTGAAGACGAGAGCCATTCATTTCAATTGATGACAAATGTGGATTAGAATGTTGATGATGTAAAGAGAGAAGCTTGGTTTTAGATGCATTAAAAGTAACCAGCCACTCCTTTCCCCATTGTACTACGTGCTCAAGATCAGAGGAGAGAGAATTGGAGAGAACTTGCTCGTTTACTGTCTTAGATGTGGTACCATAAATGGTAGTGTCGTCAGCATAAATGTCTACAAATGATGTAAGGATATGATTTGGAAGATCATTAATGTAGATCAGGAAAAGAGTTGGGCCCAGGATGGATCCCTGAGGGACACCGGCATTAATATTGTGAGCTTCTGATTTTTGCCCCTCAACTACTACTCTTATGAATCTATCAGAAAGAAATGATTTAATAATTGAGAAGACTTTTCCAGCTATACCATAGCTAGCGATCTTATGAAGTAAACCTTTATGCCATACCCTATCAAAGGCTTTAGATATGTCAAGAGCAATTGCCCTAGAAAGATTGCCACCGTCGAGAGATTTGCTAATCCTATGCGATATAACTGTAAGGACATCTGCTGTAGATCTAGCAGAACGGAAACCATATTGAGTGTCACTAAGAAGGTTATTTTTGTTGAGATGTTTGATTACTTCTGTATTTAATACAGATTCTAGCAACTTACTCATGACGCACAGGAGACTTATTGGCCTGTACTGAGAGGGGGATGAGCGATCACCTGAATTCTTAAATACAGGGCATACTGATGAGATTTTCCAGGGAGATGGGAAACTATTCTCCTTAAGACAACGTTTAAACAGTTTTGTAAGTATGGGCGCTAGTTCAGGTTGAAGTTTTTTGAGTACTATAATTGGAATACCATCAGGGCCAGTTGCTTTACTGGAATCAAGGTTTTTGATTAGCTTGGCAACATCACGTACAGATATACGTATATCACATAGCGTGTTTTCTGATACAAGAGGAAATATTGGGGGTTGGCGGTCTTGGTCGCAAAGGGTAGAATTAGCTGCAAAGTTCTTGACAAAGAGTTTGGCTTTGTCTGATGCTGACGAGATTACCTCAGATCCATTGATAATAGTTGGGATGGAGCACACGCTTCTGTTCAGGATTCTGTTTGCTATTTGCCAAAACTGGTGGGAACCAAGCCGCTGCTCAGCTACTTTGGACTTAACAGATTGAGCATACAACTCTCTTGCGTTCCTTATTACTTTCTTACAATGGTTGCTGGCAGTCCTGAAAACGGCTTTAGTTTCCATACATCTATTACGTTTGAAGCAGTGGAAAAAGTGATTTCTGTGCGCAATGGCAGCAGCACATTCTGGAGAGAACCATGGCTGGCTGTTAGGTTTTTGCTGAAACTTTTTAGAGGGTATGAAATGGTCAATACCTACAATTAACCATTCAGTTAGGTCTAATACTATAGAGGACACATCCTTTTTAAACATGGAATGCAGAGGTAGATCAGATATAAATGTACGGAAGCTATCCCAGTCAGCCTTAGTGTATCGATATACTGTACGATGAAGAGGTACGTCTGGGGACTTATTACATTTCATTTTTATCTTAATTGATACAACAGAGTGGTCGGAAGATCCAAGAGGCGACAGAACAGAAACTGAACATAGTTCAGGGCAAGTTGTGAGAAAAAGGTCTAGTAGGCTCGCATACTGGCCATCATTATCGGGCACACGGGTAGGTTCCTGAACAATCTGAGTGAGGTCATAGGCAATGGAGAAATCATGACAGAACCTCCCCTCATCATCGGTCTTGTTTGAGTGGGTCAACCATTCGACGTTGTGAACATTGAAGTCTCCACATACGTTTGGTGCATATTTAGAGTTATATTTATAAAAAAATACAAAAAAATCTTTATGATATGTACTCATCACAGAACGAAAATGTCACATTCCAAAAATCACGCGAGTTTGGCTAGTAAACGGAAATATTTAGTTGTAAAAGGTAAACTAAAGATAAATTTGTCTGTAGAGCTCAACTAATATATATTTTCAGAAATCGTGAGTTCCTAATTTCTAAATACATTTTCTGGTAATCTTGACATACATGTTCTTAGCTGCAATTATTTCACTTTTGCAAGGATTTTTGAAATGATGGATTTGTGTATTTGCACGAGACTTCTGAGTTGTAAGTCATTTTAGTTTTAAAAAGAATTGTTTTAAACAAAATGGTGTATCAATTGAAGCTTTGAATGGTAAAAACTTGCAGATGAAGATAAGTTTCCTGTAGGTAGCAAATCCGAAAAAGTCTTGAATCATAAAAACTTGTAGATGAAGAGCAAATTTACTTTTTGTGTGGAGACAAAAAGTTATGTGCAAGCATTCAAAGAGATTCTGTATATTTTAAGGAGTAATTTCGGTTTCTGATTGGTTTGTAGTGAAACAGCATGGTTCCACTAGATAGTTTTTATCATCTCTTTTTATAAATAGAACCGTCTAATTTTTTTGTAATCATACCCTCATTCAATTCTTTGGAATTATGAGGATGAGTCTTTTGGCTGCTTCAGCTATTTGGAGTCTGGACAGAAAGTACAAGCCAAGAATCTGTTCTTGACAATCAGCCCAACAGGTGTGCGGCCAGGAACTGGCCCAATAGCTGTTGGACTGATGTATGTTGTCTGGGTATTACTTAGGAGGTTCACCCTCCCAGGCCTTACCACCTGGCTTTAGGGTGGGGTAAGTTTATCGCTTACTGTCTGAGGCTCCCCGACCAGGGAATGTTGACGGGGATGCCCAGGCAATTTTTGCTAGGCAAGAGCCCCCTCCTATAGGGGCACTTGCTTGACATCCTCACTTTTTCGACCTTGTGTCACATCTTGCTGAGGTGGACAGCAAGTAAATATAAACCCTTATTATAGCAAAAGTATTGCAACAGACTTAATGCAGTTAAATTGTTGGAATGCTTTCTTCTTATGCACAATAGCAGCTGCACAGTTTGAAGTGAGCCATTGTGGAGAATGAGGCTTGTTATAGAATTTCTGCATGAACACATGTACTTCGATGCCTGCTTTAGATCTATTCAGTTGCCTTGTTTTCAACAAAAAAACAGGGAGAAAAAAGGGTTTTACGCCATGGGACGACTGATGGTTTACCACCCAGCCTGTTCATAGTATCATTTTAAGTAATGACTCTTTGGCTTGGAGGTCAAAAGTTTAGGGTGATATCAGCTTGTCCAAGTGGTACATGGGTTTTATCACACAAACCTCAAAAAATGTGGCCAAGAATAGATTGAGAAATGAGTTTTACTAATCTTCATGGCCTGGAAGGCGAGTCAGAAAAATGAGAGTCCGTGAAAAAAGAATGTTCAATAGAGAGACAATGCGTGCTGTTACCAGCTATGTCTGTAGCTTAAGAATCATAGCCAATCTCTGCGAAAACATTAAAATCTAGAAATACATGTACTTAGACACTCGGCTCTAAAGATAATACTGCATCAATACTATCCGATAGATAATCAAAGATACACTCTTGAGTCGAAGGAGAATAGAGAAAGTATAAGTAACTAATGCTTACTTGTAAGGCTTATGTAGACTTAATAGGCTGATTCTAGATTAGTTAAGAGAAGCTGTTAGGAACAGAGTCCATGTATATGTTTATCTGAATTTTGATAGCAGAGTCGGAGGTATCCAGTCATGTCAATGCAATTAGAAGCAATTGAGAATTGTAGGTTAGGTTCACTTAGTGCTACTTGGGGAGTTTACTAGAAGAAATTTTACACTGCGATTAGTCCTAAGCCCTCAGATTTGTAAAAGACAGCCTCAAGAAAGGCAACGATTTGATAAAGGATTTTTTTGGGTGGGGCATTTGGTTTGATCATTTTTCTTTTTATTGTCACAGTCATTTACATTAATAACAGAATGAGTTGGAGAAAGTGGGTGTTTGTTGAATGTTAAATGTCAGAAAACAAAGTTCACACACGTAGCCTTTATCTATGCGATTGTGGAAAACCCACCAAAGATAAGTGTAGAGTTGTTTTCTATGTGTGAAAATTCCAATATTATACAAATGTTGACAGAGCAGTTGTTCTGATGCTAACCAATAGTTAGAGCTCCTGTACTACTAGTCAGAAACGGCAGCTAGACAAATTGTACCCTCAACATCAAACAAGGGTGATCCAGATTAGTCATTTAAAACTAAGTGACAAGCAAGTAACCCCAAATTGTCCAGATAAAGAGAAAGAGATGGATAGTGTTCATTGTCTTAGTCAGGGAAAAAGACCAAACACTGGGTGTTTTTAAGGAATCTCTGTAATAAACAAAATCTATATATAACGTTATGCGCTTACACACGCATTAACATATAGACACCCAGGACCCAACACGTTGTATGCAGTCTACATCACAAGGGACATAGGATGAGTAAAACTCAACTCCTTTTTTTTGTAACAATGACATTTATTTACTCATTGTGACATCACCCACGTCTTTAATGTAATCTCGTTTTTATAGTATTTTTCCTTACCGTGACATAATTTTGCTCACCGCCTGATATTTACATATGGCCGCCATATTCTGTTATATATCTATCGTTTAAGCAATTTAAGTTTGCAAACCAGATATTTTTGTTTGAATCTTCAGCTCTAGAGAGGTTGTCGACCAGGTTTAAAGAGGCCTCCCTCGTTCCCCCAGTATTTTGGTGCCATGGCATAATGAAATCAGCAGTATAAGTTTTACATCAGTTTTTTCTTCTAGATGGATAACCTGACAAGAACTATGGTCCATTACAGAGAGGGGTCATACCGCACCTGGGTTCCAAGTCAGATATTTCTGTACTTCTTCTGGATAGATAAGAAATATAAGTTTATACTGTCTCTTCCCCCAAAAAATGAAAAATAAAATTGAAGATAATAATGGGTCAAAAAGGGAAGAGTTTAAAAAATCAATTACGCAACTTAAAGTTAAGTTTAAAAGCTCTTAAATCATTTCTCATTAGCAGAAAACCTCTTGTGCTAAAAAAAACAAACAAAAAAACCCAAAAAAACAAACAAACAAAAAAAACAATTGAAGAAGCCCTAATTTCTGATCAGATTCATAGAAAAATTCAATGGACATCTTTGTGAGTAAAGGTCAAATAAAAACAAGCCGAGCATGCAAGGTCCCCCTCCACGAGTGAAAAATTTACTTTCACCATGAGTAATGTTTGTGCAAAATTTGAAAAATAATCCAAGGTATATTTATTGAGAAAAGTGTAGACAAATTAATCGATGAACGATTTGGGGGCAAGTTTATCCATATAATCGCTCCTAGGGGCCAACCAAATTTATCCCAGAAAATCTGTTCTGGCAAAAACTTACTTTCACCATGACTAATGTTTGTGCAAAATTTAAAAAAAAAAAATCCAAGGCATGGTTATTGAGAAAAGTGTGAACAAATTAATGGACAAACAGGAGTGAATAATCCTCCTTTGTCAGGGGACCGAAAATATTGGTTGGACATTACAATTTGCATGCAGAGCAAATAACTATTAATTAAATGCATTACATACAGAAAGTGAAATTACTTGAATGATTTGCATTGGCTGATGCTGATCTTTCACATCAAAACATCTGATGATTTTGTAGAAAAATTATTTTTTAAAGTTTTTTAGTTCTCGTTTTTTTTAATGAAGACTTTGTAAATGGCAGCCATTTTGAATGAAACAAAATCCGATTTGGCAAAAGGAAATAACTATTAATCATGTTAAGTCTTCAAAATGGATACGAACCAGTTTCTATTAGCTAAGAAAAAAAACATTTGAAAACTCTAGAAATATTTGTTTTCATTACAACATGAAGTATCAATTTTTTTAACACAATAAGAAGTTTTTCTGACATCAGATTAGATTTCTAGGTACTAAAGATTTTGGTTTTTGTCCAGAATTCCTCAATATTAAAAAACATAAAAAGTCTGATGTATGTACCCATGACGACAAAGAAAATATTATACTCCAAAAATCATGCAAATTGATCAATAGTTTTATTTTTATGAAAAAAACAATAATTTTAAAGCGATTAATAGGAATTCATAGGTATTACAACATTAAGCTTGCAAATTTGAATTATAATTAGTTGTCTCCCCACTGTTTTTAGATAGTTTTCAAAATGGTGAACAAGATAGGCATTCTTCAGTTATTTAAATTTTATTTTATTTATTTTTCATGGAAATTACTTCAGACAAGGCATGAAGCCACTTGATGTAAGGAGTTAAAAATTTTTTTTAAAATACTTTGAGATTAAAAAATAAACAAGAAGTGTTAGCTGGGTAGATTCCAACCCAGAAAACAATTTTTTCCCCTTTGTCAGAAACATCACTCATGGAATGTGAAGACTAAAGACAAAATAAGCGAAATGCGAGTTAAAAGGCTGTGGAGAATAAAAGCTACTTAATCAATTTACGTGATTTTTAGAATATGATATTTTCGTTTCGTTATGGGTACATATAGGTACGGGCAAATGAATGCTGATGCTCAAAATGTATAAACATTTTGATTCTTCCCTTTACTTAAAAATTCACCAAAAATCAGGAAATTAACCAATTTTAATGAAATTTTCAGTATTCATCAAATAATGATCGCGGAATATAATGAACTAATTATTTTTTATTTAAATCTGAGTGGAAATGTATTATTTTGTTTAAACAAAAAATATCTTTAAAGTTTTGGTTTTCAGTAGTAAATAAAAACGCAAGAATTTATTTTTTGCTTTTTTTATATAAATAAAGCATTGTAATTTGTAACAATAAAAATAAAATAATTTTTACAGGAACATTATGAAAAAAGCCCTAAAGTCCGTATTAATGAATTTGATATAACTCGAAGAAAAATGAATTTCTCGAACTACCGATATTACAATTGAATTAAGCATTGTTTATTTAATATTTTCACACACACACACACACACACACACACACACACACACACACACAAAATATAATAGCAAAAATATTTCTACTTTTCTTTTTAAATTACAGATTTCACATAATTTTTATATGCAAGATTTTAATAATTTCCTTGCTCGCAAGAAGGTGAAACTTTCGGCGTAACATAATTTTTATATAATCTCGAACAAAAAGTAAAAAAAATTAATTTAAAAACAAGAACATAAAAATAATTAAAAAATAATTAAATTAAAAAATGATAAAAATTGATACAAACGTTCAGAATAGGAATGTATGGATGCACGTCTGGGGAGGGGGGAAGAAATTTGACACCTCTACCTCCTTTAACTATCATGACTTCATTTTGAAACAGCGTTTTGATTGGCTGAAATTTTGGGCTTCCGTATATTTGTGTTTACAAACTTTTATCGGTTGTGTTTTACCGAACGGCATAATTACTTGCTTTTTGAAGACTAAGTAAGCTGTATTTTGTATAAACAAGGTGTTTTTTTTTATTTGATTTAATTCAATATTTTAGGACTTTACTAATTATCTTTGAAATAGACCCAGAAAACTAATATTTATCTTTTAAAGGATTTTTACAATGAATTTATTTAACTTCAAATTTAGCTGAATTGGTTAGCTCGCTGTGAAAACATTTTCATAACTTTTTTTTTCACGTGCACAAATATTTTTCTTTAGGAAATTAAGTTTAGTCCTTAATCTTTCCAATACAATCAAAGAGTAGTCGGAAATCTACAAAGAAATTATGATAAATCGGCTTTCAAAACTAGTCCCTCCTATTTTTGCCCGTACCTAGTTTTTTTTTTTTTTTTTTTTTTTTTTTAACACAGGCATCACCACATTATCAAGGCCAAGAGGCCACTCAAGGATAAGGGTTAAAGAGTGTACAGTAGAAATCGGACAATATAGTAATTATTAGGAATGAAAATTTGGTAAATTTGATAACTTATATGGAACGGCTCATCAAGAACTTATTTACGTTAGACTTGAACACAACCATATTGTAGTCAGCCGGAAAGCAGGAAAATGGAAGACAATTCCACAGGCGTGCAGTTCTAAGAAAGAAGCTTTGTTCATGGAATCTACGTTTAGGTTTAGGCACAGATAAAGAGTGGGGGGAATTATTGATAGTGTTTACAGCTAGACGAGTGTTTCTTGTGAAAGTTAGGCGAGGGGGGAACCATAGACTGAAGCTCAGTCGAACACTTTCCATGAAAATAACGATACATCAGAGACAAACTCGCAACATCTCTTCTGTGAGATAGAGGTTGCAGGGAAGAGAACATCACACAGATTTCTTTATTTTTGTTTTCTATAATATAAATCTCACCTGACTGTTTAAATGTATGTTTGTTTGTATGTCTGCCTGAAACTTTCGACAGAGGCGACGGATTTTTACGTTTTGGGTTTATCGTTTTGAAACTCGATCGTTCGACGACAAATATTGAGAAATTGGCTAAAAACATTAATTCCCTCACTCTCAACTGAGCATTTTTCGCCGATATTTTCGGAAGTCATTCCCTCTTTTCGAGTGACTAGCCTTAATTTAAACATTCGTCACTTCCAGTTTGACGATGGACGCAACAGCAAGGACGTCACGTTTTTTTTGTTTTTTTTTACGTTCTTTCCTCTTTCGCGGTACGTGTTCGAGCCTGCCTGCCTACTACCATTTTTTTTTTTTCTTGAGCAACACACACCTCTAAATACCCGGACAACGCCGGGCACCCAGGTTAGTTTAATATAAGGGGAATTCTGGACAAAAACGGAAGATTTTTTATGCCAAGGATTGTTGGTGTATGATTAGACCGGCTGGATTCCATATTCAAGAAATAAGATAGAGAAATTAAAATATTGTAAATATTGTTCTTGAAATTGAAGAATCAATTATCATAGTTTATTTGAACGTATATTTCAAAGTTCATGTTAGCTTTATGAAAAGATATTGAATGTCGCGATGAGAACTATCAAAAAGATGCAGGTTAAAGTTTTCTGAACTACATACGAGTATATTCAAGTTAAAAGGTATTCAATTTTCAAATGAATTGAACAAAAAAAAGGTGAAATACAAATACAATTGTTCACTTAATATTATGAGAAGTGTTCCAAAAGTAATGTCTCCTATTTTTTATTCCGCCCGAATGGATCAAAAGGGATTGTAAATTGTATTCTTATGATAACTGAACTTAGTTTCATATCTCTATAACAAATATGTAAGGCGTAAGGCTAAGAAAACAACCCGTCATGAACATGCATCAGAAGCAGAGATGCGACATTGAATTCCTCTATGCAGAAAAAAAAAATCGAATCAATCAACATTTTTTTTATTTATTTATTTTTTTTATTACATTTTCACCCCAAACAAGGCACATTGCCACTTTGGTGTAGGGGGCTACTATCAGGGGCAGCAACTACTGGGGCACTATGTAGGGATTTGGGTAGCAAGATGTTGGTTCCCGTTACACTTGAACTTCTGCATGTCAGTACAGTTAGGGAAGCAGGAACCTGGAATGGAATTCCAGAGTCTAGCGGTTCTGGGGAAGAAACTACTGGAGTAGAAAGATCTTTTACATCTAGGGATCTCTACTGTGTGGGGGTGGGATTTAGCTGCCTGTCGGGTTTGTCGAGGGTGTCTATATCGTGGGGGCACAAGTGTCTGCAGTTCGTCAGAGCATTCACCATTAAAATACTTGTAGAACAGGCAGAGGGATGCAACGTTTCGTCGATGGGACAAAGGCTGAAGCTTAGATGCCAGTTCAGGGCCTATCAGATTGGTGACTCTTTTGAACCTTGTCTAGGAGCGAGAGACTAGTAGCAGATGCACCAGCCCACCGGCGCCTATTAAACGTTTATGAAGCTGATACAGTTAGTGTCAGCACAATTAGGAAATTGGTTCATCAATTTCAGAGTAGCAACAGATATGTGTGACAAAACACACCCAGATTTTTACAAAAAGAGGTTGGCAAAAATGCATTGAGAAGGTGGTGACTATGTAAAAAAAAACAAAAAACAAAAAAAACAATTTTAAGCAGAAAAGGGCCACTCATTTTAATGGTACCTCTCCCATTTTTTTAACTCTTCAAAATTTTTAGTTCTCAAGTCAAAAAATAAAAGGCCTTACTTTTGGAATGACCGTCGCATTATTGAAATAATCACTTAAAATATTTTTTTATTATTAAATCAAAGAGTAAGAATTAATGCCTAAATGAACGACTGATGACAACACGTGACTATGACGTCAGATGTAGAAAAGTGTGTGAAAGCAGAAACTGGACATGTGAAAAAGGGTATAAAGATATCCAAGATTGAACATCTCAATCAATGACCATGCGCAAAGTAGAGGAAATAGACATCTGAAACTCCAATCTTTTCTTCTCATTTATTATGTGTGGATTATAGTAGAAGCCTTTTTGATTCCCATCAAGTCAAATGCTAATTATTCCCTGTGAATTTTACCAAATAATTTGAAACACACACATTGCTTCCAAAAGTGTCCAATTCGGACAGCATAATTTTAAATTACATTCGCATATTTCTTGTTTGCTAATTATACATACACACACACCTACATACAATATATATAAGCTCCAATGAAACTTGTTGAGCTTTATATTATCCCAATAAGTCTCCTCTTATAGAATTGAATTCACTCTTCTTCTAACTCACTAAGCTATATATATTTTATATATATATATATATATAAATAAATAAAGAACAAAGAATTAATGAAACATGCTAGAAACACTTTAAGAAGAGTTAAAAACAAATTTCATTTTAAAAAAGGAAACACAAGTGGATTGTTCGAAATCCGGAGTTTCGAAAGAAATACTTTCCTTCTTATCAAAGGGTAGGAATTAGCAAAATGCGGAATCTGATTTTGCTTGCAAAGTATTCAATGAAACTACAAATAAGTCATAGATCTTACTTGGTAAAAGTTGAAAACAAATAGTGAAGTAGAGGGAATGGGGAAAAAAAATATGATTTCATGTGAATGGATAATCGAGTGAAGAGTAGAATATCCAATAATAGTAAAATCCAAGTAAATTTGGTAAAAGTTTATATATATATATATATATATATATATATATATATATATATATATACTAGTGATGGGACAATTCCAAAATTTCTCCTTCTTTCGATACAGTTATTGATTCTGTTTTAAATTCCCGATTCCGATTCTTTTAAAATCACTTTAACGAAATTGTTTTGTTTTTTTCAGATTGTAAAAATCCATGTGATATATTTTCGTGACTGTAAAAATACACTTGTGTGAGTGATTTATACATTTTAATTTTGTTTGTAGCTTAAAACTAACACACATTTACCGTTTTATCTTTAGTAGCAATAATGGAAATTTAAGTTTTAAACACAAACAAACAACTGAATTCCCAATTTTGATTAATCGTCCCATATTATATATATATATATATATAAATATATATATATATATATATATATATATATATACTAGCAAAAGTACCCGTCGTTGACTGGGTTCAAAAATAGCCTACAGAAAATAGACTCTGATTTATGAAAGTATGATAGTTTATGAAAAGGAAGGGTTGTAAAGAGATAGCTTCGAATTTGGGGGGTATCAAAACCAAAGCAAAATATGATGAAGGTAAAAATAAAATGGATAAACCCCATAATTTATTATACCATACCTGTTTACACTCAAACACTTATCACAATATTCTGTGGATCTATATTAAAAAAACCTTGTTAAACTTTGTGACATATTTCTATTCTATGGAGGTCATGCGCGAACGAACACCCCATAATTTTATTATACCATATTTCTTCAAACTGAAACATAATTATCAAAGTATACTTACGCAGATAGATATGAAAAGTCTTTATTAAAGTTTGTGCCTATTTCCATTGTATGGAGGCCAGGCGTGAACGCAGACCCCACAATTTTATTATACCATACCTATTTAAGTTAAAACTACTTATCAAAGTATTATGTACATCTATATCAAAAACATTAGTAAACGTATTTTTTTAAAATTTTTTTATTTCCATACTTTGTGGGCCAGGTGTGTATGCAGACCCCACAATTTTAATGGATTATCATTATGCCAGATAAACATATCCATTCCTGTGTCTCGATACATCTTCTATCATTATATGTGATCAGTTTTCTATAATAATTCGTGACCAGACACACACACAGACGTTCAGCTTTATATTATAGAAGATATATAATATATATATATATATATATATATATATATATATATATATATATAAATAAGGGTCGTTCCATAAGTAAAGCCTCCTATTTTTTACTCAAAGTTGAAAAGCAATGAAGATGGGAGTGGTATCATTAAAACCAATGATTTTTTGTGCTCCAGAATTTTGTCACGAATTCAAGACATATTTCTGCTTTTGACGCACATCCATAACAGGGGTTGCTTTCTTTTTTAGAGTCTTGCACAGTCAATATCTGCAACAGATAGATGAAACTTTCATGAAAGTGAAATTCGCTCATCATGACAATACAATTTGCCATCTCCTTTGATCTATTTAGGCAGAATAAAAAAAAACACTTTCCGAATACCCTCATGTATATAACATTAATTATTATTCCAAGAGTAACAGATGGAGTTAATTCACTAATAAATTTTATGCAGACGGCTGAATTTTCATTGAAAGCAAGAGACTACTAAACTCAGTGATGATCTCTTGCTATTCAGTGAAACGTGCAAATACAGGCGTCTGCATAAAAAATGAAAAAGAGAATCTGATTAAAAAATATGTCTGAATTAATTTCATTTTTTGGTTTTTGGGATGATAACTAATGATAAACATGTGAATGTGGAAATTTACTTTCATTAAGCTTAATATTTGTTACAATTCGAAATATAATTTATAAAACATATACCTCAACAGTACATACTTCCTTATATATATATATATATATATATATATATATATATACACACACACACACACACACACACACACACACACACACACACACACAAAATTGAGTTTTTCTCGCTCTGACATTGATATTTTAGATATGATATTTTTAATTTTTAATACTTTTAAAACCTATATTTTCTATTTAAAAATTATTAATGGTTTGGTTGTTTAGTTTTACGGCATATCAACCCTTTTTGGGTTATTTAATGCTGAATCCAGTTATTTTGGAAATAGTATTCATGTTTCATCCAGTTATTCTATATTAGGTTGGTGCAAAAATAATATCGTTTTTTGACTTTAACGTCAAAAAAAGACATTATTATTTGCACCAACCTAATAGGTTTTTATTCTTCAAGCTCTTTGTATCTTCAATCGCTAGTTTATAGTGCTTGGTTAGGGTGATTTACAGTGGCTTATATAGTTTTTGTTCCTTGCCCTGCAAAACGTGAATGAGGTTTGCAATAGGAGAGGAAAAAGGGTTACAGTATTAATGCTTAGTACATTTTAAGTTGGGGAACCAGTCGGGAATTGGAGGAGATAGAAAGAGAAAGGGGAAATCGGAAGAAAGAAAAGGGGGAAAGGTGGGTTATTGTTTTTGCAGAACATAATTAAGTTTTGCAAAAGGAAATACAAAAACAAAAAGCATCAATGTTAAGTTTCGTCTCTGGAAGCCAATATCATCAGACAGCCTGATCTGGTAACACCAGGAAAATTCTTAAAACGAATTTCTTAATATATTTGGTCATGAAGGTAAACTAATTTGCATATTCTTGGAAAACGAACTTCAATTCTTTTTTTTATGGTTTCTTATTAGATGACTGATTTCATTTAACCATTACACTCGGTTCTATTTAGGCATATTTTCTACACCGTGCATAATTGTGTAGTATTTAGGATAAGATTCTAGCAAGCTTATATATATATATATATATATATATATATATATATATATATATATATATTGTCTATAACGGAGAACAATGGGCAAAAAATGGGCAAAACAACTTTTTCGGGGTATCAATGGGATCGCTGGACTCTGCAGAGGCAACAGATATCGTTGGACTTTATATCATTTATAATTTAACAAAAGATAATATTATTGATAGAAGGGACATGGGCTTATATCGTGATGATGGGCTGATAATAGTGAAGAATGCTACAAGTGTTAAATGCGATCAGATTAGGAGAGCAATCCATAGGGACATGAAAGATTTTGGTCTAAAAGTAGAAGTTAATGCTGACTTAAAACAGGTTAATTTCCTTGACGTTACTTTAGATCTGGATTCAAATACTTATAAACCATATATGAAGGATAATGCTAACCCTATTTATATACACCCGCAGTCTAACCATCCATTATTACCGTTATCTATTGAAAGTAGAATAAGTAACAATTCATCTAATGAAGTAACTTTCAATGATTGCAAAGCTATTTATAATACAGCACTTAAAAATAGTGGGTATAAGGACATAGAGATAAAATATAAAGTAACTAACGCCAGCACAAATGGATCTAGAAATCGTGGTAGGAAAATTATTTGGTTCACACCCCCCTTTAATATTATGTTGAAGGCAGAACTTGGTACAAAATTTTTACAACTTATTAACAAGCATTTCCCACCAAATAATATATTACATAAAATATTTAATAAAAGTACATTAAAATTAAGTTATAGCTGTAGTGATAACTTAGAAAGGATTATAAAAAAGCATAATGGAAGAATTTTAAAGACGACTAATAGAGAAGGTGAAAATGCTAGTGCAAACACTGCGGTGAATAAATGTAAGTGTAAAAAGCCTGAGGAGTGCTCAATAAAAGGTGGATGTCTGACCTCATCAGTGGTATACCAAGCTAGGATATTCCCGGTGGAGAACCCAAGGGACGAAAGATTCTACATAGGGAGTACCCAAATGACTTTCAAAAATAGATTCTATGGACATACACGCTCGATGAGTAATCAAACATATGAAAAGGACACTTCCTTATCGTTATATTACTGGAAATTAGTTAGAGAAAATAAAACACCTAGTATAGAATGGAAGATTATTAGGAGGGCCAATACTTGCCACTCATTGATCTCACCATGTCCATTATGCTTATCAGAAAAACTTGAGATAACTAGGTTTAAAGACAGAGAAAAATTATTAAATATTAAACAAGAAACTGCTATATCCTGCAAACATTTCAGAATACACACACTTAAAGAACTCTAAATTAGTAGACTAGAACAACTATAAGTACAACTAACCCCCATCAAATACCCCCCCCCCCCCACAAAGAGGATAGGTGAGGTCGCAACTATGATCATACCCGTATGGGTTACGTAAATCACTTAATATTCTACTTCATCGAGCAGTAATAATATTACTAACCGAAATAAGTACCTGTATGAAGGTATATTTGAACCAAACGAGTAATAGATTGTTTTGGGTGAACCTCGTAACAATGTATGCATATGGATATTTTTGGGTGTGTGCATGTATGGATATAAGACCTTTATATACCCGGGTAGGAAAATTAATTAAAAAAAAAAAAAAAAAAAAAAAAAAAAAGAATGAAGAAATAAATAGATGAAAGAAAGTAAGGAATGAAGGGTGAATGAAAGAAAAGGGGATAAGGAAATTAGGGTGAATAAACAAAGATGAAGGTAAGTACTACAATATATAAGCTTGTATACTCGGTTTGTATAACCTAAACACCCTGATTTCTGTCATGTGTTATTGTATATTATCATTGTATCGTTATACATCTTATGTATATCTGCCTAACCATCGAAAGAGTGTTTGCTTAATATGAGGATAGGCCTATGAACTTCATGCTGAATTCAATATAAATTTTTACGTAGTATAAATTTTTACGGAAAAAACCTACAACTTAGGAAAATGTAACAAGCGGGTGGGGCCATGAAATATAACTATGCGTGTGGAGTTTGATAGAAAAAGGGAATTTATATAGTAAATGTATTCATGTCTGTTTCTACTTTAGATATATCATTTGGTGGCAGGGTACATGTATATATATGTCTATATTTGTGTGAGTATGTATGTATAAGTGAATTTTATGTATACATGTATGTTTGTATATTTATATATATGTGTATCTATATATCTGTGTGTATGTTTGTATATGGATGTATATATATTTCTGAACTATTAGAATAGGCTGTCTCGTATATGATTGTTGTAACAATATAGATTACAAGAATGTATGGATGTATGTATGTATGCATATATATATATATATATGTGTGTGTATGTATATGTATGTATGTGTGTATTTATATATATACACCCGTCTGGAGTGTAGTAGCATACTATTGCATATATGAAGGGGTTACCACGCTACAGAACTAAAGAAAAATGCCATTATTTGTCTCTGTATGTCTGTATGTGTATATATGCGCGGGTGTAGCAAAGTGTAGGCATTTATAAGTATATTGATATATTAATATATATAGGTACATGTGGGGTTTAGATAACTTTCGTGTTTTATGTTTATTCATATTTTGTTTATTTATTTGTTTTAATTTTATTTATTTTTATTTAATTTTATTTATTTTTTGTGTTGTTTTATTTACTTTAATGTAATTTTAACTTTATTCCTGCGTAGTTTTAGAGTTATTGCCTAGTTTCAGTCTATTGTGTTGTGAGTAAAATAAAAGCGTACAGCATGGATTCACTTTTGAATATATGTATTAACGTGAGTGTGTGTGTGTGTGTGTTGTGTGTGTGTTGCATGTATGTGTGGGTGGATGTAGATTAAAAGGCACCGGTCAGTACTTAGTTGACCATAGCTAAGGTTCTTAACTTACAAACTCCAAAACAAAAAAACTAAATTCTCAAGTACCTTATGCCATAAAAACCAAAAGCTAGGTTGGATGGGGGGAAAGGGAAATGAAAAAGATGTTTATTATCTTCAAAGACCTCACTCATCCTCTTACCGTTTTTATGACTCCCACCCAGGTTGCATTCTAACTTGATAAACGAAATAAGAAAAATGTATTTGGTGGAAATATCACTTTCAAAGGTAATTCTTGGCCTGAAGACGTAATCCCCCAACGTGGGTGATTACAGAAACATGTATGCACATATGTAGCCATTAATATTTGTATAAATAAAATTAATATATATATATATATATATATATATATATATATATATATATATATATATAGAGAGAGAGAGAGAGAGAGAGAGAGAGTGAAATATTTGGTCAACCGGATTTGGAACATGATTTGAACCGATAAAATAGCTGTTACAGGGTCAAAATTGAAAAAAAGAAAAGAACATTGACCTTCGCCTTGCATAAGTCGACTATAGCCGTTTATTTCTGCACATGCGCTAATTAAAAGTTACAGGTTTAAACAAAGTTATTTTTTGCCGCTTTTGTATGCACCAAACATTGATGTTATTGTTTTCTTTTATTTCTCTGTGCAAAGCTCAATATTTTTCAAAATGAAAAAGAAAACATTTTCTTCTACAAAACAACCAAACCAAACACCATAAATAAATATTAGAAGATATAAAGAAATTGAAGCATAAATTTTTATTCCAAAATTACTGGATTCTGCATTAAATAACCAGACAAGAATCGATATACCATAAAACAAAGCAACTAATCTAATACTTTATGAAAAATGTTTAAAAATGTGTTTTTTTTGTTTGTTTAGAAGCACAAATGAACAATAATACTTGACTCTTGCTTTAAATTTAATTCAATGCAGTTAAATGAGCTGGTATTTTGGGAGAAAAAAACAAAAACAAAAAAAAAACAAAACATAAAAGTTCATGGATAGAATTGGTCACTGTATTTCCTCCTTACAACTTTCTCAACTTCCAGTATGCATCTTTCACCTTCACCTCTGCCAACAGGCGTTTTATTAAAAAAACTGACTGCATTTAATTTACATATGTATGGAGTGGGCGGTGTGTTCTTATGCGATTCCACGAGGCCGCACCTTATAAAGCCACGGCCGTCATCTTTAATCTCCCTCTCAGATCCAACCTGAAGGTAAGTTGTATAACCACACAAGACACACACACGTGGGCGCTTGTTTCTTTGACTATTAAATTCAACTCTGCACTTCCCCCTGGCCTGAAGATCATACATGTGGCATTGTGGATGTGGTCGTTTGTTGTGAGCACTCCTATGAAGGGGGATTGGCTGGACTTCTTCATCGGAGCTCTTAGAAGGGGCATTCAAACTATCAGCATCAGCATTGGGGTTTGCAGTCGTACCATTATGGGGAATAGGTCGGATCCACAGGTAATCATTGGATGATTCACCATTACAGCTACTCGCCAACTGGTTCGTATTTAGGGCAGGTCAGACATCCCTCACATGGCATGGGGTACCATCGACTAGCACGACTTGCTCACTGATAATGCCAGTGATTCATCCTCTTTGAAAGCTGGTGGTGCATCGACTATTGGGAGACTTCACCCAGACAGTTCACCCTAACTCATATGGCCCTCGAGTTCCCTGCTGATCAGGCAGATGGGCGTCGATTTCCTTGATGCACACTCGATAGCAATGGATCGCATTGGCAGGTGCGCTTGTAGCAATCACAGCATCCTTTGGTGTTTCATTATATCTATAGACTGCCTCTGCGATCATGCATTGTTCTCTTGCCATGATCCTCTTCATGCTTCGGTGGCACCACTCTGCTATGCCATTGACACTCGGCACATACACACATTGGTGTCTGAGCCGGATCCCCAACTCACCTGAATTCCCCACTGCAGAAAGAAGTGTCATTGTCCTTGATGATCTCTTCAGGTGGCCCCTTTCGTAAAATATGGACTCCAATTCATGGATGACACTGGAGGAATCCTGTCTTATTAATGGGTGCCAGATTGCGAACCTCGTCAGTCCACAATCAAACAGGGTGAGGAAGTGCTGGCTGCTGTAGTGGGTTATATCCATATCCAGTCAGCTCCCAGCCGATCTTTCTGCTATCTAGTCGCGCGGACATTGATTGACTGCCACGTTTGGCATTCCTTGACTACTGCTTTCACTGCACTTTTGAGCACCGACGGATTGGTCAACTGCACAAAATAACATGTCCATCTCACTCTGGGGTGCCCACTAATGTGGTGTATCTCCCTGATTTTGTCCGCCACCTCAATCAAGGCAGCACATAGTAATGCTACTGGCTTAGCTTCCTTCTTCATGGCATCATACCATCTCTGTGACACCCGGGTGAGTCTACCAGCAAGATTGCAATTTGAAGTGACCAATACCCCATCCACAAACAGGTTGTACTCTGTTCCCAGCTTTCTTATGGTCTCCAATCCCCATCTGATTAGCATCTTGGTGACTTCCTTAGTGCGCACTCTGGTCTTGTCTGTCAGTGTATCTGATATCCAGTAGTATATGCATAGCGAATCAATGTGTATGTGTAATTTCCTGACTTCCACTGGAATGTCAGGTTGATGCCTTTTATCACCACATCGAGCTCTGCCAGGTTAATATGAGCAACGTCATTTGTCAGTTGCAACCAGCAGGCATCCTCAATCACAATCCCATTCTTTTCCAATAGCACACCGATCGCCAGAGAGCTTGCATCCATCCACACGTTCAGTTCGTCTCCCTGTACACACCAGTCTCTTTTGGCGGGGGGTCATCCTGCTTTATCCTTGTATGATCTCCTTCACCATGCAAACCAACAGATCATCTACCGTTTCATCATCCCAGCCTTTGGTGACTGTACTTTCCCTCCTCTTTATGATGCCTGTTGCCACACGAGTCTATCTACACACTTTTCCACACAGATAGAATAGAGATCACCTCGTAAAGACATTGGGCACTTCAGAAGCTGCAGTTCCATTCCCCCATTTCAAGGTTCCTCGCTCCTGTCGAACATTGAGGCCCAAGACATAGGCGCCATCCTCCAAACATTCTGGGTCCTAACACATCAAACCAAACTTGGCCAGTTTGGACCTTATGATGATGACAACGTCTTCGTTCACATATATCTCATCAAGGTAGACTGATGTCCCCTATTTTATTGTTTCTTCCTGTTACAACACAGCATTGACGATGGTTTTCATTATTTGGGGTGACATGTTCAGCCGAAGCCTAATCTGGTAAGGCAGTATCTCCTGCCAGCAAACAACATCTGAAATGGTCACATCGTCTCGCTGATCTGAACCTGCAGATACGCTTTTCTTAGATACAGCATGGAAACACATTATAACCCTGCTGCTGGCGCCAGTCTCATAGCTTGCTGGCACAAACGTCAGCATCTGCTGTGAAAGCATCAACATGTGCGTTTAGTTCATGGTAGTCTATCACTGGCCTCACCTTTGCTTTGTTGTGCTGAGCAACTGCCATCAGTGAGATCAGGCCTTTGGGAGGTCCAAGTTTTTCATAGGAGTAGGGAATTAACCAGCCATCCTTGATCGATTCGTTGAGTTCCTCTTTGTATGCAGGCCTCATCTCGTAGGGCACATGATATTCGGCTATCTCATTCCACAGTTTGGCTGGTTCCTGGTTTTCCGACCACTTTCATGAGGCGGTCCAAGCCATCTGCTGCTGGTCAAACTCGACAATAAAGTCTGGCTGGTCAATCTTCAACACAGCACACACTGGAGCCTTCTCCTGAAATTACCGCCTACATTACTGAAACTGTACAATCTGCATTATGTGAACTCCACCTAGTGCTCTGATGGCATCATAAACTAGAAGCAGATCAAAGCTCAATGGTTTTTCGAGTGCAGCCAGCACCTCAATGTTAGCTGAATTTCCAGTTCTTGTGCCAATGTTCATAGCGCCCACCTCGCAACATATCTGTGTCTCTCCACTGATGATGGTCACCCTGACATTCTTCTTCCAAGTGCGGTAGAGGTCCGTGTACACTGTGGTGTGAGAGCACCTGGAATCGAGGAGTGCTGAGCACATTGTCTCATTAATATAGACCTGAGCAGTTAGAAGTATCTCATCTAATTTCTTCTTGGGGAAGAGGTCGACACTGGCACATTGTCTCTGACCCCGTTTCCCCACACAATCCTGGCCCATATGACCAGTCTCATTACATCAGTAGTAGTGAACAGCTGTCAGCCATTGCCAGTAGTTCTTTGCAATGTGGCCCTGGCCATTATACCTATAACACATGACTTCACCACGCGGGCTGGGCCCCTGAGATGGTCTATCATTACTCAGTGTGAACTGTGCAGCAGTGAATACTCACCTCATAGGTATTCTTCATCACGGTCCTGGCCCAGTCTACCAGGTCATTAAGGGACAACGAAGCTATGCTTGAGCTAGCCCATTGGTGTTGCTTTGCTCTGATTAGGAGCCCTGCCAGAAATTAGGCAGCCCACCGAACAACACCGTCAACTTTGTCAGCTCAGTCAGATATACGTTGACAGTTTTGCCTGGACATAAGGATCTTGCCTCCAATTACTTCCAAGCAGTGGCGAGATCAATAGTAAATGCTTTGTATAGTGCTGCCTTCATCCTTTCATAATCCTGTTTTTCCTCAGGACTAAGCTGTAGATACACCACGAAAGCCCTGCCGGACAGATGTAGAGGAATCACGTGCTCATTGCTTTCCACGCTAGACAACAGACAATGCAGTTCCACCTTCTCCACCCAGTCAAGTATCGAGGTCGACCCATCAAATTCTGGTATTAATTTAAGGTCGAACTTGTCCCCCATTACGCCAAAATAGCTTAGTTAAATGGGCTGGTATTTTGGGAGAAAAAACTCCTCATAAAAGTTCACAGATAATCACCGTATTTCTTCCTCACAACTTTCTCAACTTCTAGCACACATCTCTCCCCCTCACCTCTGCCAACAGGCGTTTTATTAAAATAACTAACTGCATTTCATTTGCATATGTGTGCAGTGTGATCTCGTGTGATTACAAGAGACCACTTCTTATAAAACCACGGCCGCCATCTTTAATCTCTCTTTCTCTCTCAGATCCTACCTGAAGGTAAGTTGTATAGCCACACAACACACACACGTGGACGCTTGTTTCTTTGATTATTACATTCAAATAAATTACTTTATAATCGACAGTTAAAAGCTGTAAATCATTCCGGAATTTCAAACAGATAAACAAAATGGCCATTTTAATTATTCAAATAAAAAATGGCTGACAGCACACTGTGACTTTAGAAATTCGAAGGCAATTTTGTAGCTTTTAAATTGGTGAATATAAAATAATTACTCATCGATAGTCAAATAATCTGGTTCATTTCTACATCTTGAAAGGAAAATCTGTTTTCAAATGCATTCTTGTCGTATTAAAGAACCAGAATCTGTTGACAACATTCGATTAAACATGTATCAATATACTCTTCCATCAAAAATGACTTGAATAAAAAAATAATGCTTCACAAGTGTTCACACTAATATTCTTATAAAGGTGTTAGTGCATTGTACGAACCGGAAGTCAGTAATTGTGCATATTATGAAATGGATTTCTTGTAAATGTCTGTTTGGGCTCGACTGGCACCTAACGTCAGTGTCGAAATATGCTGAGTGCAGTTAAAAACACTCAAAAACCTGTTCAAATTATGTTGTTTTTTAAAATAGTATTTAGTTAAATTTCATTTTTACGATATTTTTGCTTATTAAATTGCTAGGTCAAAGTACAGAATAGTTATAAAACACCTTCCCCTCCCCATGTTATGTAAGAAATTCTACAGAAATAAGCAGGCTCCTCATTGGTTGGTTTGACTGTCCACGATTTTGTTTGGACCTATCAGATTGATTGTTGTTACTAAATGCCGAGTCGTATTTTTGGCACTATTTTTATGTTTCAGATCACCTTGGTTTTCACAAAGACAACAGATCGAATGAACATAAGAAAACTCACTAGAGGCATATAATCTCAAAACTCCTTTGTCTCATTGAGATGTATTAATGCCCTAACGTGGGGGAAATGTTATTATCATTTGCAAACACTGATGCCCTTACATTGGGCGAAATATTGTATTCTTCGCACACTGTTGTGCTCTACGATTGAGTGACTTTCTTCATTACTTGTATCTCCGAGACGAATTTAAGGTCTACATTTTCACCTGCTTTTTGTCCATCATTTGGACGGTTATTTACAGTAAACTCCATGATAACTACCGGACATACAGTATTCATCCTTGGAAGGCGTCACTTAACTCATCGACTTATTGCAACTATTCTTCGAACAGCGTGGAGTCTTGAATCCTGCAAACACGAAGATAAACCATAAACTACTACCTTTACAGGTGTTACCTCAGGGTAAATACTATCAGGAAAATGAAAAAAACACTAGAAAAAAAAAAAGTGTTCTTTGAAAAAAGTGTAGTACACCAAAAATTTCAGAATTTTTTTTAAAAAAGATTTTAATCATTTAATAAAATATTTCTTAACATATTTTTGTTTTTATATTTTCAAATAGACCTTACAAAATATTTTCAAAGATGTGACCAAACTTCTATATAAAAAGTTATCTTGTGAAATTTTAACAGTTGGACCTAAATAGGATTTAAGCTGACATAAACTTTGATTCTGACTAGTCACTTTCTATTTATTATTGTTGTATTAGTTATTGGCATTTAAAACAATGCACTTCACTACAGTTTATGTAAAAAACATGTAATCCTAACCAAATCACAGTTGGTAATATAGACAATTTCAGATTATGAGGGAAAAATTACAAAACATTTTTAAAAATAAAACTCAGTAAGGGGAATAACTCATTGTTAAATTGAGGAATATAAAAAAGCTGTTTCTTGTACAACTAAAATTGTATTTCTATTTTGTTTAAAGTTTATAAAAATGTGCAAACTATTAAAAATTCAGATGATTTCACTGCATCTTGGATAACACTCGATAAATAGAGCTAGTCTACAATGATAAATTGTGTTGCCATGTGGCAGCAGTATTTTGTAAGCTACCTAGAACATTTGCCTCAGTCTGACAGCTAAAAGGCCACCAAATTGACCCAGTTTCTGTCAAATTGATTGTCGAGTTTGGACCCTTGACTAATGTGCCACTCACAGTGTCCTCGTATTTAACTTTTTTCTACCATATGTGGTTGGGAATGACATGGGCTGATCATTAATTTGGTTTTCAGCTGCATCGCGTCCTGTTAAAACATGTCGTTAAAGTAAAATGGCAATATGAGTGGTCTCAGCAATGATAGCAAGTGCAGGTTTTGCCACATAGAAATAGAGAGTATGAGCCACCTGACATCCTGCTGTAAGGCTCTGCTGGGAAATGGCTACTATATGATGCAACACAATGGAGTGTGTAAATATCTCCACTGGACGATCTGTAAAAAGTTGAATATCGAATGCAGCAGTAAGTCCTGGGAACATGTTTACCAGAAAGAACAGTTGGAAATAAGTCATACACCATCTGCTATGACTATGCAATTCCTACAGCTACGTATCTTGAAAATAGAGTTATAAAACCTGACATAGTGGTATAAGACAAGGGGAAAGAAGCAACCTTAGTAGATGTCAGCGTCCCCAATGATGCTGGATTAAACAGAGTTGAGAGGAAAAAGACAACAAAATACCAAGGTCTTATGCATGACACGAAAAGAAACTGGAATCTCAGGAAGATCTCTATAATTCCAGTAATTATGGACTTTTGAAAAAGTCCAAAAAACTACCAGGTAAATATACCCGGTGAACCAAGTGCAAGAGAGATTAAAATAATTGCATTTACTGGGACTGTTAGAATCTTAAAAAGATCTCTTGGTTAGAATGTACAAGATAGCGGGTGAATGTCTGACAAAATGAAAAAAATGAAAAAAAAAAAACACCCGATGTTAGTCTTGAGAGGTAAAAACAAAACAACAACAGAGACAAATGTGGATCGCCTTTCACACGGACCTGTTTTCCTCTATGCAGGAGGAGGGGGTTGGCATTATAATTAATCTCTGGTTCCAGTTATGCACGCAATTCAAAAACAAAGTGTCTTATTGGCCTTGTGCCATTTTCAACCTGATTTGATGTTAATGTTTGCAAATGGAATGTGCTTATTCATAATGAGAAAAAAAGTCCAACCCTACATAAAAATGGACTTTTATTTTGCTTTGGAATTTTTATTTTGATTCCAACAGTTGATTTGCAGGTGAGCCGTACATGCCGGGACACACACACACACACACACACACACACACACACACACACACACACACACACACATACACACACACACACATACACACACACATACACACACACACACACACACACACACACACACACACACACACACAAATGTCACACCTACACAGCCAGGTGAAAAGCAGTTACAGGTAACTGAAACCAGCAATTAACCTCCCAAATATTCTGAGTTCAAGCACGAGACGACTTGTGTACATTTAGATTAGTCTATGTTATAAGAGGAATTGGAAGGGGAGGAAGGGGTGGAGTGGGCGATAAACACTACTGCTACTACTAAAACTAAAAGCATTGATCAGCTTTAAAAACTGACCAGAGTTGACCTGAATATACTCGAACTAATAATGAAAATAATTATAAACCCACAAACGTTTTCAACAAAATTACAGTAAATTGGCATAAAGAGCTCTTGGAATACTAAAAAGTGAGCTCCCTCTAGCAGGCTAGAAAAATTCTCACAACTGCCATAATATATAATTGTGCAGTTTTAAGTAATTAATGAATACACAAATAGGGTACAACATTTAATTTTTAAGTCAACAACACTCCAACAAATTAGTATCTATTAAATAATTTCTTAAGCTGAATCAATTAGATCTTAGCCCCCCTCTCCCTCAAAGAAGAAAAAAGGATATTTGGATTGATACCGGATCATTTTTTTCTTTTAATTAAAACTATTCAGCATAGTTAAGTTTTTCATAATTATTAAAAAAAAAAAAGAAAAATGTTTAAAAAAAAGAAAAAAGGAGGGGTATATCTAAAAAGGGAGGGGTATGTTTAAAAAAGGAGGGGTATGTTTAAAAAAGGAGGGGTATGTTAAGAAAAAGAGGGATATGTTAAGAAAAAGAGGGATATGTTAAGAAAAAGAGGGATATGTTAAGAAAAAGAGGGATATGTTAAGAAAAAGAGGGATATGTTAAAAGAAGGAGGGGTATGTTAAAAGAAGGAGGGGTATGTTTAAAAAAAGGAAGGGTATGTTTAAAAAAAGGAAGGGTATGTTTAAAAAAAGGAAGGGTATGTTTAAAAAAAGGAAGGGTATATTTAAAAAACAAAAGCAAAAACAAAAAAAAACAAGGAGGGGTTGAACAGCATGCCTTAGTCTCCCGCCTAAGCCTACTCATACGCACAAACAAGCAACGACTACAGGTATACCGACACTATGTAAGGGTCTGCGGGTGAGATAGAGATTTGTGTCATCAGGATAAAAGTATTGTTTTTTTTTAGTTGTGGTAGTTGTGTTCAGTAAAGTTGGCTTAAAGAAGAGTGTGAACTCTGTCTTCATCGACTGGAGTTGACCATCGTCCGATTAATAGTTTGTAAAAAGCAATTGGAATTCTGCTAAGTGGAGAAATTGGTTGCAGATGGTATATTAAAGAAACATCTGCCACAGAGCATTACCTCTTTGGGCTAAGGAACAGTCTATTAGACATGTACGAAATGGAAAGTTACCTTTTTAGTTTAAGAAGAAAAAAAAATCACTCTCATTAATATCATTAATAATAATAGTTATAACAAGATCTTCTGCTTGTGCGATAATAAAACTTCTCAAATGCACTTGTGATGTTAGACTGTATAAGGGTGTTAACTCCGGTCAAAATCAGAGTGTTCCTTCTCTTATCAGATTTTGTTCGATTATCCATACTTATCAGGGGCATTACAATACAAAACCCATTTAAGACACTTTCAAACACAAAGTATAATTGTGTGAAATTTCAACAAAATCGACCCAGCTGTTTCAGAGTCCATAGGGAATGACCTCTCTCCACACACTCACACACAGTGCCTTTTATATACAAATAGAGATAAAGGGTCATTCCAAGGTATAAAACTGATAGTCACCATGCACTCCAAACCTGCAGATATGTGTATTATGAACATGAGTTTTTAGACATCAGTGGATTGCAATTAAGGTTTTTTTTTTTAGATGAGAACTGTCGATCAAGGGAAGAGCTTACCATTTAAGAGTGCGATGATGTATGAAAATGAAACCTGACCAGTTTATCTGTTATAGAGGATGATGTATAATGCAAGTATTAAAGGCAGGTTGAGATCTGATGACCTCAGAGGAAAGTCACATCTGGAAGGCATGTGCAGAACAGCAGATTTTGTTGAATTGGTCACATTGAAAGAATCGGCGAAAGTTCTAGATGTAGAACAGTTGCGGCAGCAAGGTCAGTTGGTAGAAGAAGGTTAAGAAAAACATGGGAAGAAGTGATACGGATGGATTTGGAGAAAGAGGGATAAATAATAACCTGTCCAGAGATAGATTATTTTGAAAGTCAGTTACAAAAAGCTGTGCAACACATGCCAGCATGTGAAAATGAATCCGATGATGATACGCACATACAATGACTGTCAACACAGTTGATCTGTAACCTAAAAGGTTTCGGGTCGTCTATGTTCTATTTTTTTTTTCTTTTTACTCACGCTTAGCTCTAACAAGGCATATCACTACTTGGACGTAAGGAGTTACTATTTTGGACCATGCCTAGGAAAGATTAACAAAATGTTTGTTTACATTACATTTAAACTTCTGCATATCAGTACAGTCAGAGAAGCAGGTAGCAGGAAGGGACTTCCAAAAGTCTAGCTGTTTGAGGAAAGAAACCATTAGAGTAGGACACTTTCTGGCATTTAGGGACCTCATCAGTGAAGGGGAGTGATTTTGTTGCTAAGTGGGTTTCGTCAAGGGTGAACAAGTGCAACGAGTTCATCAGAGCATTTAAATGGATGATCATTTTGCTACTTTAGTTCTCATGATGCCATAAAACATCTCTTCATGTCTTTTGCTCTGATGTTTTAAAGGATGATGTTATTTATTATGATTTTTAGGGAAATCGCTCCAGACAAGGCATGAAGCCACTTGATGTAAGGAGCTAAGACAAAAAAAAAAAAAAAAAAAAGATAGAAAAACTTATTTCAAGGTAAAAAAACTAGCCACTGATAAGTGTTAGATGGATTAATTCAAACCATGAAAACAGCAATTCTTACCTCTTTGTCAGAAATATTAATCATGAAATGCAAGAACTAAAACAAGGAATGTGAGAGTTACTCGGCTGCTTAAAGTAAACCCATCGCCCACTTTCTACTCTCTTATGTCTGGTGTTTTCCAACTCTAAGTCTGTGGTGTCATTCATTGTGTATGGAAACAAACAATCTAAGAAAATGATCCAAAGTTTTTGCATTGCATGGATTAGGAAAATTTATTTCAACAGTGAAGATTTTATCGATTTTTAAAATGGAAGAACATCCAAAATGAAAAATTAATTAGAATAAGTTAGCAAAATAGGTTAACCCAAGGAAATAATAAATAACGTCAGATTCAGTCAACTGAAATCCAATTAAGATTGAATAAGTTGAAAATGATTATGAAATATTGAGTTTACAAGGGTTATTTCCCTTTGACTGCTAATAAGCCTAAAAATAGAATGAAAGAACAATTTCACTTCCAATAATTAAAATTAAAAAACTTTGTACATACAACGTAAATAAAGGTGATATTAGAAATAAAAATTAAAATACATATAACAAATCATAAAACTAGTGACGATGCTGACAAAATGTGTTGAATTAATTTAAATTTAAGTATCAACTAAGCCGTCGAAGAATGTAAAAAAAAAAAAAAAAAAAAAAAAAAGAGAAAAAATAATGTGGAATTTCAAGCTTCGGTTAAATCACTTGACCTTAGTAAGAATACACTGACTGGAAAATAAATTATAACAACTAGCATAACTCAATACAGGACTCGAAGAATGGTAAAATAAATAAAAAAACAAGTGGAAAAATAAACTTTAAATAAAATAAAAAATAAACAATAATAATTGAGAAAAATACGAAAATAATTAAAACTAGTTCAAATAAATACAGTATGATCGTAATTTGCTTAACGAGAAAAATGGCAGCGTTGGTTGTATGAACCATGTTAGGTGTTCGAAATTATGTTTTTCTAAATTCTTTAAGGTAAACATCTGATGAGTATGTGACTAAACTAAAACTGGAGCAAAGACAATTTTGCAGACTTGTTTGTTGCAAAATGACAATATTTTAATGGCTACCTTTTGAAAAGTAGTAAATGACCAACTGAGAAAACTTGATATTTGGAATTTGGAGAATTATTCTATTACACTAATAGATATATTCACACACTATCATGGAGACCTGTCGTTGCCAGGGATTAAATGAGGAACAACAAATTTTAATAATACAGTCTTATAGAAAGACAATTATATATATATACTAGATGTATCCAGCATTGCCCAGTATTAAACATAACGTTAAATTAATAAACACAGTGAGTTAAGTATGATAACCATTAGGCTAGTTTGACACGATCTTTTTTTTTTTTTTTTTTTTTTACACAGTGATCACCACTTATCAAGGCCCGGAAGCTACTCGGGGATAAGGGTTATTGCAAGTACATTACGTTAGTGTGGAGATTTGATGAAGTGTTTACTTAAGGGGGCGGTTCATTAGGAATTTGTTAACGTTGGACTTGAAGACATCCAAGTTGTAGTCCGGTGGGAAGCAGGCAGACGGAACAGAGTTCCACAGGCGTGCAGTTCTAAGAAAGAAGATTTTTTCATGGAATCCGCGTTTTGATTTAGGCACAGATATAGAGTGGGGGAAATTTTTCACAGTGGATTCAGCTAGACGGGTGTTTTTCGTGAAAGATTGGCGAGGGGGGACCAGAGATTGGAGTTCAGACGAGCATCTGCCATGGAAATAACGATAAAACAAGGATAGGCTTGTCAACGTCTCTTCTGTGGGAGAGAGGTTGTAGGCTAGAGAAAAGGGCATCCCCCACTAAGCCACAAAGTCTATTTTGTACTCTGTCAAGGCAGGATAGGCTGTTTTTAGCAGCTCCTGCCCAGATATGGCAGCAGTATTCCATCCTTGGACGTACTTGGCTTTTTAAAAAGTGTTATCAAACCTACTTAACATAATGTGAACGGTTCGAGCATGTGCAGTCATAAACTGTTGACAGACATAAAAGTCTGATTACTTCCAAGTACCAATTTTTTAATTTTGACTCATTAGCAGCCCTTTTTTCTGGATGAAAAGCGATTATAAAGTTTTTCACATGTCTGAATACCCTATATACCAAATTTCAAATCTGTACATCAACAATTTGTTGAGTATATAGGTTGAGAAGTATCCTCACACACATGCACACATTCTCACTTATATAGATATGCAGATAAGTGAAATTATATAAACGTCCAGATTGCATTTTTGAAATTCACCAGCTGTGACAATTAGTAAGGTGCATTCCAATTCCTACTGGAGCTATTTATTTGAACCTGGAATCATAAAAATTGGTCAGTCATCTGATAAGATGTATAGCAATAACATACTGTATTTTCAGGAGTCTATAACAATTTTAAATGCCTGTACAAAAGAGTCTGGAAACTTATTGTAGGCAGGGAAAATTTCACAGGTGGATTTTTATTTTTATCTTGTTTTCTCAATAATGTTTCATTTTTATATTTTCCAATTACACACATAAAAAAAAAACATAATAAAAAGCAAAGACACTCCTTTTAAGAGAAAACCCGGACATCCTGCCTCAGGACAGCATCATGACAACAATGATAAAAAAGTTCATATTACAGCACTAAAAGGAAATTATTTTATTTCAAAAACTAAACGTTTTCATGATTTGATTTCTATATATAAAGCAGTAGCGTTCATGTGTACAACTCTCCTACAGCCCATACTACTGGACCGATCATGACCAAAGCTGGCATGATGATGGTCCTCCACTTAAGGATGGTGAGCACAATTTTTCAAGGTCAAAGGTTAAGGTTGTATGTGGCTCTTTACAACATCTACTTATTGCAACGGTGCCCGTGAAGTAGGCACCCAAGCGTAGCACGGGTATCTTTGCTAGTTTTATAAAAAACGCAGGACTACCAGGCGTTGCCCGGAGGCCATTAAAAAAAAAAACAAAATAGATGTTAAATAATGTATGAACATTTGTGTTTCCAAAGCATTATCAAAACCGATACACTTTTGGATTACTACCCGTTTTATGCATCATATTAAGCACTATGTATTATGCCTCCCGGACAACACCGACAAAGAAAACTTCTTTATCCCAGGCTGCACAGTGTTTAACCACACATTAAATTAAAGAGGCCTCCAGAGCACTACTAAAACCAAATCCCCACCTACTAAAAGAGACAACTAATGTTTAAATTACAATATGACATTAAAAATAGTATTTACTTCTTGATAACATAAAAAACCTTTGTTGGGGTTACACTTGCTCTTTATATCATAGACGAGCAGGTCACAAAGTTGCCCGGTTGTAAAATATGTTTACATATATTTTAATTTATGCAAATTTTGTAGTTATTATTTAAGAGCCAATTCTTTATTGATTATTATATTGTACCTAATATATTGTAATGATTACAAAAGTTTAAAAAATATGACGTGGGTGCCATGAGCTAGAATTGAAACCAAAACAAAGCTCTCCAGCGTTATTTGCTACCATTTGAACTAAGGCCAAATGCTTATCCAAACTTTACAAATAAACCAACTTAAATACATAAATGTATATTTGCACATGTATAGAGGACTTACACAAGTCGCAATGCCCGCACAACGCCTTAGCAGCTATTTTTATTGGTTAAGAAGCAAATTGAATTTATTCCACAGGTTCGAATCCCCTATATATCAAGTTTAAAATCTGTAGACACAAAATTGACAGACAGACACACACACACACATATATACAGGACACACTCATTTTTTTTATATACTTTCATTTTACATCCAGTTGAAGTAATAGTGGTAAAGTGCAAAGATAGAACTTTCTGTGTACGATTGTTTGGTGTGAGAGTTGGAGACTATAGAAAATTGGAAAACACTAAAATATTGGAAAAGAGTGGCTTGTATTAATGAGGATTCGCAGTAGATTCAGAAAATCTTAACTTTAATTCCATGAATATCACCTTGAAGATCATGAGCTGAAGGATTGTGATGTGGAATCAATGGTTAGCAGAAAGATAAAAACAGGTCTTAACCACGTCCGCAAACAGAATTTGTCTAGAAGCTGCTAAAACTGATGCAATAAAATCAAGGCAAAGCAGATTTGGGGATGAGAAGCAGGCAGCGTTTTTTTATTATAGAAATCGCCCCAGACAAGGCATAAAGTTACTTGCTGTAAGGAGATGAAACAAAAACAAAACTTTAAGGCAAAAAAAAAACAAAAAAACAAAAGACAAAGAAACTAACCAACAATAAGTATTAGATAGATTTTAATCTGAAAAACAGCAATTTTCCTCCTTTGTCACTCACAGAATGTGAGGACTAAATGACAAAATAAGGCAAGTGAAAGTTACAAGGTTGCCGAAAGCAAACCCAAGGTCCGCTATTTACTCTCATTGTAGTGACGACTATGGAGAAAGTGCTTAACAAGCGCCTTTCTCCTTGCAGCTACTTAGTATAATATCAGTCCCCATTCTCAACTCTCACTAAACCAACTGTGTTTAACCTTTGAAAGTTTTTATAGCAGACATTGAGAATTTTCAACTCTTAAATGCAGGTGTTTTACCTTTAACTAAGGCACCATTCGCCCACAATCAAAATACGAGTATGTTAGCCAATACGAAATGAAAGTTCTATTCAGCTTGGTTGAGGAAACGATATTGGGTGATGCCAATCCTCCAGTTCTTTTAATCAATTCTTCATTAATTCATTTAACTTAAATAAAAATAGTGCCAGAAATAAATTGCCCAGTTTGTTTCATGAATTAGATGCTTCTGAGCTATCGTGTCAGAACACAGTCAATTATAAAAACTTAATTAATTTATAAGAGCAGCATGTTCTAGTTCTATCAGCCATTACTGGTTAGAAGTCATAAGTAATTCGTAATTGTATCCTAAGTATCGCCTGCACTGAAGATTGAACCACCAACCTCCAGAAAAGTGTCACTTAAAACTGAATTTTGTTTAGTACTTTATTCGTTACACCACACGTCTTTGCTTTCCATCCTCTTACATTTATGCAATGTGAAGAGAAAGACGCGTTAGAAACTGTCAAAGGCCAATTTTTATTATTTGCATAAGCATTTATTTTTATGTTTAGCATTTATTGAAAATTCATTTTAAAAATTGAGATTATCCTGTGCCTCGTTGGTTCACGAGGAAGAAGACGCAAATTATTTGATGCATTTCATCAGTAAACATATTTTATATATTTTTTTTTTACACAGGCATCACCACATTAACAAGGCCAAGAGGCCACTCTAGGATAAGGGTTAAAGAGAGTACAGTAGAAATTGGACAATATAGTAATCATTAGTAATGAAAATTCGGTAAATTTGATAACTTATATGGAACGGCTCATCAAGAACTTATTTACGTTAGACTTGAAGACAACCATATTGTAGTCAGCCGGAAAGCAGAAGACAATTCCACAGGCGTGCAGTTCTAAGAAAGAAGCTTTGTTTATGGAATCTACGTTTAGGTTTAGGCACAGATAAAGAGTGTGGGGGGGAATTATTGAGTTCGAGAGAATTTCTCAAACGCATCTGGCCATTTATTTACTGCATGTAAACAACAGCTTTTGAGAATGTCCAAGTGGGTTAGCGCAAGTTTGTAATGAGTCAGCCTGACTGATTTGGCGAACCATCATCGCCACTCCTAGGGGGGAAAAAACAAAACAACAACAAAAAAATGTTGAGGACCAACTTCCACAATTATCAGATCGAAGCAGAACACGCTGTGATGGACAAAGAGAAACAAGAACAAACGATTTTTTTTTTCAAGTTATGACGGAAAAACAAACCAAAACCACAGTTCCAGTATTCAGAACATTTTTTCCTACATATTATTTGGATTGCTAATCTTATTTTAAGTGTGTGTATTTATGTACGTGTTTGTGTATATGTGTGCAGGTGCATACGTCTGTGTATGTGTGTACGTATGTGCATACGTGTACGTAGTGTGTGCAGCATGCATGAGCGTGCACATGTGCATGCATGTGTGCATACATGTGTATGTGTGTATGCACACGTATATGCATGTGTGAACACGTATATGCATGTGTGCACACGTGTATATGTGTATGTTCTACGTATGTGCGTGTACAGGTGCATGTGCATGTGCATATGTATGTGCATATGTGTGTATGTGTTTCCTGGGCTTACAATCAAAGGATTAATCTAAGAGCCAAATTAATTACATCATTTGGATTCATAAAACTACTGTTCTCATCTCTACCCATACAATGTTTTGATCGAAGTAACCTTCGACCTTCTTCAAGTGTATCTTTTCAAACTCTGTAATCTTTCTGTCGAACTTGGAATCTCTATAGAATTTCGAATGGAACCTTTTATTTAATCCATGGAAGTAGCATGTTCTCGTCCCATCACTGATGATGGGTAGAAGTCTTAATTCGCAATTCCATTCACTGAGAATTGAACCTGCAAAAGAATAATTTACAATTGAATTTTACCAAATACTTTATCCACTGCACCACGGGTTCTTGTGGACAGGAATAAGACAAGCACATTTTTTATTTTAATAAAATCGAGGGGAGAAGGGTAGCAGAAGTTATACATGGTGACTGAAGTGTGACATGTTGGAGCCCCCCTCATACACTCCTTTTAAAAATTTTCTTTAAGTTCATAATAGAGCATCCTATCATATGCTAGAGATTCGCCTGATATCGCCTACATTCCAACCGAAAGATCTTTTTACGATTCTAGCTGTCCCTCTAAGTACAATTGTTTGAATCTCTTGCACTTCATCGGGTATATTTTCCAGGTAGTTTTTGAAATTCTTTTTCAAAAGTCCAGTTGCTCCTATAATTACAGAAATGATGGAGACTTCAGTTTCTTTTCATGTTGTACATAAGACCTTGGTATTTTATTATCTTTTCCTGCTCTGTTTAACCCAGCATCAGTTGGAACACTAACTTCCACTAAGGTTGCTTCTTTCTAGTTATTGCATATCACTATGTCAGGCTTAATAGCTCTGTTTTGTAGGTAAGTAGCTATATGAATTGCATAGCCATGGTGTATAACTTATTTCCAACTGTTCTTCCTGGTATATGTTCTGAAGACTTGCTGCTGCATGCGATATTCAACTTTTTATAGATCGTCCAGTGGAGATATTTACACACTCCGTTGTGTTACATTGTATAGTAGTCGTCCTCCAGCAGAACCTTACAGTTGGATGTCAGGTGACTCCCACTACTTGTGTGTGACAAAACTTGCACCTATCATTGCTGAGACTACTCGTTTCCTTAAAAGCATTGGTTATCAAGCCTTGCCATCATAATCCTCTCTTGATCATAGTGAAGTAATCCTTTTCTTAGGCAGTTTATATAGCTTTCCTTATCTATATATTCTTAGGTGAATTCACCCAGAAAATCCGAATTTTAGCAATAGAAGGTGTTAGTGTCTGGGCTATCAGATGACATAGAAAAGGCATGAATCGATCTGCCCTTCCTTCAGCTATAAATCAAATGGGTAGACTATATTCTCAAGATGCAGGTTTTAGCAATAGAAGGTTTTTTAATGCTTTGGCGATTATGTCTTAGTTGCTAACATGTAAATAAAATATTTTTTTAATTTATAGAGACCCCCCCCCCCAAGACAAAGTTACTTTTATATAATAGAGAAGATTTTTCTACAATTTTGTTTCCATGCAAACTACAAACACAACAGTAATACTAACAAAAACGAAAAACAGTGTATACGGTTTAGTCAGCTTTAGTGCATAAACAAAGAAATGTAGGGTCCGTTTTGCTATGTATATTCTAAGAATGTTTCCAGGAAAAAGATTTCAGTTTTTGTATAATTTATCTTTTTTATATACAAAATGAATGAACCTTGATTTTTGTTTCAACGTCGCTCCTTTTTTTTTTTGTCTGATGAGGTGGGTCTCTCTAAATTGAGATTCCACTGAAACATGTATGTACATATGTAACCAATAATGTTTGTACGATAAACATACTATATACCTGCTCTGTCCTCCATTGAGCAGTCTTTGATAAACACACTGATTTCAGTGGATCTATATCTAGGAAACCAAACTATAGAACCATTATATATATATATATATATATATATATATATATATACATACATACATACATACATACATACATACATACATACATACATACACACACACTAACAGACCACCCGATGTTTCCATGGTGTAAAATATGCTTAAATATGAGGTTTTATTTCATACAGATTTCATATTTATTATTATAGAGCCAGTTTTCTACTGATCATTATATTGCACTGAATATATAGTAGGGATTTTAAAAGTAAAAAAAAGAAAAACAATATTTGGTTAATCAAAACCAAAAAATAGCCTTATTCATTACCATCAGCATTATGTCCTTACTCATAGAAAAACTGAAAATAATGTTGTAAAAGGTATAAAATATTTGTTTGCACATGCATACAAGAGCACTTTAAGTTGACTTACGCCTGCCAAGTTCCATTTTTTACCCTTTAGCAGCTATTTTTACTGGCTAAAAATAAACTGATTTTTTTTCCACAGGTCGAAATCCCCTATATATAAAGTTTCAATTTGGTAGACCAAAAATTGACAGGAGTTTGGTCGAGACCATTTTTTAAACAAGGTCACACACACACACACACACACACACACACACACACACACACACACACACACACACACACACACACACACACACACACAATTTAAAATAAAAAGAAATAATTTAAATATTTAAAGCTTTTAAAATTCCATTGAATCATTACAGAATCCTGTGGACATAAGCTTAACGAAACTAAGTTGATGGTTTACACAAACAAAGGCTTTGAAATAAACAAGAAAAACAAATACATTTCAAAATATCATCATCATTTGTGATGATTAAAAGTAATTGTACGATGTGATGACTTTTAAGCAGATTTGCAGCGTGCCAAAATAGTTTCAAGTAATTAATCATTTGCTTTAACAATGAACTTTTCAGTTATATTTGCAAACGTCAGCAATAAACATGGTTCGATAATCAGACTACTTTTATGTATCGGATTAACCAGTCGGGTTAGTCTATTCCGACGGGAATTTCTTAGAAAGTGCAGAAATATTTATTATATTTATAGATACAAAGATACAAGGACCTACATCAGATCTACTGGCAAAAATCGATGGAAAAATGGTCGAATGATTCTTCCACTTTAGAAAGTATTTTTTACTCCTGATGCAATTCTGTACAAGAACCAAATACATTTTTTTTTTTTTTTTTTTTTTTTTTTTTTTTACACAGTGATCACCACTTATCAAGGCCCGGAAGCCACTCAGGGATAAGGGTTATTGCAAGTACATCACGTTAGTGAGATTTTATGAAGTGTTTAATTAGGGGGGTGGTTCATTAGGAATTTGTTAACATTAGACTTGAAGACATCCAAGTTGTAGTCCGGAGGGAAGCAGGCAGACGGAACAGAGTTCCACAGGCGTGCAGTTCTAAGAAAGAAGCTTTGCTCATGAAATCCGCGTTTTGATTTAGGCACAGATATAGAGTGGGGGAAATTTTTCACAGTGGATTCAGCTAGACGGGTGTTTTTCGTGAAAGTTTGGCGAGGGGGGACCAGGGATTGGAGTTCAGACGAGCATCTGCCATGAAAATAACGATAAAACAAGGATAGGCTCGCAACGTCTCTTCTGTGGGAGAGAGGTTGCAGGGTAGAGAAAAGGGCATCCCCCACTAAACCACGAAGTCTATTTTGTACTCTGTCAAGGCATGATAGGCTGTTTTTGGCAGCTCCTGCCCAGATATGGCAACAGTATTCCATCCTTGGCCGTACTTGGCTTTTATATAGATAGAGAATTGCATCAGTAGTGAGATATCTTCTGGAGCGGTAGAAGGATCCCACCATCTTTCCAGCGACCTTGGCAACAGACTTGATGTACGTGTTCCATTTCAGATCAGGAGTAAAGGTCAAACCCAAAAGCTTGTCAAAACACGGGGCCTCACCCAGACGAGAGCCATCCATCACAATTGATGCCAGCTGGGGATCAGAGCGTTGATGATGTAAGGATAGGAGTTTGGTTTTAGATGCATTAAAGGTAACTAGCCACATCTTCCCCCACTGAACCACGCGCTCGAGATCAGAGGAGAGAGAATCCGAGAGAACTTCGTCATTTACAGCCTTTGATGTGTTGCCGTAGATGGTCGTGTCATCAGCATAGATGTCAACGAATGATTTAAGTATGTGTTTAGGGAGGTCATTGATGTAGATCAGGAAGAGAGTTGGGCCCAGGATTGACCCCTGAGGGACTCCAGCATTTATATTGCAGGCCTCCGATTTTTGTCCATCTACCACTACTCTTATGAGCCTATCGGAGAGAAATGATTTAATGATTGAGAAAACATTTCCAGTTATACCGTAGCTGGAAATCTTGTGAAGTAGACCCTTATGCCATACTTTGTCAAAGGCCTTTGATATGTCAAGAGCAATTGCCCTAGAAAGGAAGCCTTTGTCAAGAGATTCACTAATCCTGTGGGATATAACCGTCAGCACATCTGCGGTAGATCTTGCAGAGCGGAAACCATATTGTGTGTCACTAAGAAGGTTGTTTCTGCTGAGGTGGTTGACTATTTCTCTATTTAATATTGATTCCAGTAACTTACTCATAACACAGAGAAGACTTATTGGTCTGTATTGAGAGGGAGATGACTTATCACCTGAATTCTTAAATACAGGGCAAACTGATGAGGTCTTCCAGGGGGTCGGAAAGCACTTCTCCTTAAGGCAGCGCTTAAATAGTTTCGTAAGTATGGGAGCAAGTTCTGGTTGAAGCTTTTTTAACACTATAATTGGGATGCCATCAGGGCCAGTTGCTTTACTGGAATCTAGGTTTTTTATTAGCTTGGCGACCTCATGCACGGATATTTGTATATTACCTAGCTTGTTCTGTGTTATAGGAGGAAATATGGGGAGTTGATGGCCTTCGTCGCATAGGGTAGAATTAGCTGCAAAGTTCTTTGCAAATAGTTTGGCCTTGTCTGACGCTGACGAGATAACCTCTGGTCCATTGATAATGGTTGGGATAGAACGCACACTTCTGTTCAGGATCCTATTTGTTATTTGCCAAAACTGGTGGGAACCAAGCCGTTGATCAGCTACCTTGGATTTAACAGACTGGGCATATAGCTCTCTTGCATTTTTTATTACTCTTTTACAGTGGTTGCTGGCAGTCCTGAAAGCAGCTTTAGTCTCAGTGCATCTATTACGTTGGTAGTTATGGAAAAAGTGATTTCTGTGCGCGATAGCAGCAGCACATTCTGGGGAGAACCATGGCTGGCTGTTAGGTTTTTGTTGGAATTTTTTTGATGGTATGAATTGGTCTATGCCTACAATTAACCATTCGGTCAGATCTGATACTATAGAGGACACTTCCTTTTTAAACATGGAGTGCAGAGGTAAATCAGATATGAATGTACGGAAGCTATCCCAGTCAGCCATAGAGTATCGGTATACAGTACGGTGGAGGGGTACGTCTGATGGCTTCTTACATTTTGTTTTTATCTTAACTGATACGACGGAGTGGTCGGAGGATCCTAAAGGAGAATGAACGGTACATGAACATAGCTCAGGGGAAGTTGAAAGAAAAAGGTCTAAGAGGCTTGCATATTGATTGGGTGTATCGGGCACACGGGTGGGTTCGCGAACAATCTGAGTGAGGTCATAAGCAATGGCAAAATCATGACAAAACCTCCCCTCATCATCTGTCTTATTTGAATGGGTCAGCCATTCCACGTTATGGACGTTGAAGTCACCACAGATGTGGATGTTAGCCGAGGGATGTGAAGACAGTATGTGGTCTATTTTCTCAGATATGCTCTTAAAGATAGTAACTCCGCTGTTGTGGGGCCTATAGAGGGCAAATATAAATGCAGTGGTGTTAGCAAGTACAACCCTGAAGCACATATAGGGTAAATTAGGATCTTCTCTAGAGATATCCCTGCCACATGGGAAGCCATCCTTAATGTAGGCACATAATCCATGCCCATGGCGATCTTGGGAGTCAGATTTAGCTGTTAAATTGGAGTATCCATGCATTATGAACTCATCTAGGGAAGTGGTCGGCCCTATTCCAGTTTCACATAGAAATAATATGTCCGGTTTCGTCTCCTGTAATTGGGTTTCAACCTCTGGAAGGTTGGAACGTAGACCCCTGATATTGGAGAAGGAGACCTGGTAGTAGGGGTCTACGCTGGAAGATGGGGTTCTAGGTTTAATCGAGTTTTTATTCTGGAGATATTTCATGTTGAGGTTTGGGGATTTGTGGAATAGGTCGGCATACTTGGTTAGAGCAGTACAGAGAGGGAAAGTAAGAGAGAAAAAGACAGGAAGATTTTTTTTTATTTGTAGCACACGAAAAGGTAAAGCCGTAACAATTACCCACTAGTATGGCATCGAGAGGCCCCACCAGAGACTACTGCATGGTCCAGATCCACTCACCAAATGGCAATACAGCAGTCCCAGTACTTTGCGCCTGCTGATAGGACAGCCTCCTTAGTGGTTAATCCAAGGTTCGGGTCCCTGACTATCAGGCGGATAACGTCAGCCCAGACAAAACGTTTACCTCCAGCACCCTTACTGGTGACATGGCAACAAGGACAGACAAAGACAGAAAAATATCCGACATCTCAGACAACTGGTCACCAAGTAATACCGACCTTTAAGCAGCTTTTTCTTCACCCTTTGTCAGAAACATCACTCATTGAATGAGGACTGAATGACAAAATAGGAGAAGCGAGAGTTACTGGAGCTGCCGATAACACATCCACTGTATTATCTACTCTCCATACATCCTAAATATTAATGTACACCTACCTAGGAATTCGTTTAATCAATGCAGTCTTCCATTTCCAATATCTGCTTCCTAATTTAGAAAAAAAAAAAAAAAAAAAAAAAAAAAACGCATATGCATTCATCTTTGTTGAATGGCTTTAACCCATAATCCAGGTCGCTGGGAAGATAGTGGGTTCTCTCTACCGCTCCAGAAGATATACTAATACAATTCTCTATCTGTATAAAAGCCAAGTATATCCAAGGATGGAGTACTGCTGCCACATCTGGGCTGGAGCTACTAAAAACAGCCTATCCTGCCTTGATAGAGTACAAAATAGACTTTGTGGCTTAGTGGGGGATGCCCTTTTCTCTTCCCTGCAACCTCTCTCCCACAGAAGAGACGTTGCGAGCCTGCCTTTGTTTTTATCGTTATTTCCATTGCAAGTACTCGTCCGAGCTCCAATGTCTGCCCCCCCCGGCCAATCTCTCTCAAAAAACACCCATCTAGCTGAAACCACTGTCAGTAATTTTCCCCACGATCTTTATCTGTGCCTAAATCAAAATGTAGATTCCATGAACAAAGCTTCTTTCTTAGAACTGCACGCCTGTGGAACTCTTTTCCGTTTGCCTGTTTCCCACCTGACTACAACTTGGATGTCTTCAAGTCCAACATAAACAAATTCTTGATGAATCGCCCCCTTAAGTAAGACACTTTAGCAAATCTCTAATACTAATGATTACTATGATACTATCCCATTGATTACTGTACACGCAATAACCCTTATCCCCGAGTGACTTCCGGGCCTTGATAAGTAGTGACCCCCCATGTAAAAAAATTAAAAAAACCAAAAAAACCCTGCATTATCTATTGTCATATTCGATTTATCGCCCATTTTATATACCGCCATGTATTGGACAGCTTTTAGCACTTGTATCTAAAAAACTAAAGTCCATAATCCCATTTTAGCAAGTCATGAATTGAAGCGAGAAACCAAGAGTTAAAAATATCAGAAATGTGTTCATCATTTTGAACAAACATTCGATTAGAAAACCATGTTCCAAGTGGGTGCTGCATTTGCTCAAAATTGAAAAAAAATATTTGCCATTCAATCGAGCTGACTGCAGCAAGTCAAAGCTAACAACGTAACGTAACATGCAGTCGCAGCCAACATTGAACTTTGAAAGCTAACAAAGTAAACGTCAGATTGTTTTGAAAGCTAACAAAGCAAACATCAGTAGGCAAGGTTTTGGCCTCTGTATTTTGTTCATCGATTACATTGAGAATGGAAAAACCATCAACAGTGAATTATATATATAGCATTATTGATGCATGTGAAGGACGAGATCACCCCCCCCCCCCAAAAAAAAAACAAAACAAAAAACAAAACAAAAAACAGCCACAAATGAAGACAAAGCGCTTTCACCAAGACAATACACCTTGTAAGAAGTAGATCACAACGATAGAAAAACTACATGAATTGCACTTAAAATTGCATCTGCACCTACCAGATTTGGCCTTCAACGACTATTGGCTATATATTTATCTCTCTCCTAGGGCATGAAGAAGTGACACAAGTGTTGGAAAGTGGGATTGAAGAGTGTGCAGCCCAGAAGAAGAGCATTCTGGCCTGCAAAATGTGCCTGGACAGGCCTGTCGGTATTCACCGGTAGAGGTGAATCAAGCGATTAGAAAAGGAAAGATAAAGCGATTAGAAAAGGGAAGTGAAAAAGTCAATTAGAAAATCGCATAAACTTTGTTGATTTTGATGCAGAGTGAAAAATCCCTGGCAAAAAAAAAAAAAAAAAAAATGTTTGCTGACCTCAAAAGAATGACCCAGGAGAAGAGATTTGGATCCAATGAAGAAGTTATATTAGAAACTGAAGTGTATTTTGGGACCAGAAAAAAAAAGAAAAAAAGACATTAAATTGTTAGAAAAGTGTAAAAATGAATGCCATAAAAGTTTGAACAAAATTGAATTTTGGACCCCGAAATTTTCTGACTAACGTGTTACGAGAAGAAATATAGTAAAATAAAAAAGTTCTGTTTTGTATTTTTAATAATATTTATTGAAAATTTGATCAGGGTCAGATTAGATTTTTTTCTGACACAAAAATAAAAATGGACTCTGTCAGGCATTATTTCTCATGGGAAGAGTTTAAAAACGAAAAAAAAAATCTTCAGTACTTTTATAAATATTTATTGCAAATTTATTTAGGGTAAGATCTGATTTTTTATACAAATATACAAACAAAGAATCTGTCAGACATTATTTTTCATGGCTGGAATTAAATTTAAAAAAAAAAGAAAGTTCAAATATTAATAATAAATTTAAAAGATTTTTTGCCTCAATTCATCATTTTGAATCCCTTCAATTATATCAGAAATATATTTTGTTATTTTTAGGTGTAAAAATTAAGCTAGCTACACCAACCTTGCACTAGTCGAAAATCTTTACTTTCACCCCTCCCAATTCTATGCACCTTTTTTTTTTTTTTTACCAACTTATTTTTAAAATAGATTTTGAAAGTTAAATTTAATTACAGTATCATTTGGTCAATAAACAAATTGTCATAACTAATTTTATTAATGTAACATTTTCATCGCAACAATAAATTCCTTCTAAAAATGTTTCTATCTTTGGCTTTTTTCAAGCAAAGTCTTCCGCGGGCCTGTCATATTAAAATCAACCACAAGAAAAGTGTATCTAAGTTTTTTTTTAAAATTTCAATTAATCTTAATAATAATATAAGTATGTTATCAAAAAGTAAATCTTTAACAAAGCAAAACTCACCAAGATAAGAAAAGTTCAACACTATTAAGAGTAGCAAACAATAATATTAAATGAAAGGAAAAAAAGTTATAGCTTTATCATATTACTACCAAAGATACCCGCGCTTTGCACAGGATTTCTCATCAGAAGAGAAGGGACAGAATTATAAAAATGCAATTAGAGAAAAAACTAGCTTATGACATTTAGATATGAAATGGGAATAAAAGGAATATGATAAAATGGTAAATAGTAATTAAAAGTAGGTACAACATATGAGGGCAAATAGGAGGGTTAGTATATATGTAGGTTATAGTACAAAAAAAAGAATTATAGCCTACTATGAAATAATGGGGAACACTAAAGAAGAGCCAAGAATAAAAGAAGAAAAATATGGGAAGAAAGTGAAGAAGGAAAGGAGACAGAAACAGCAAATAAGGGATACAGGAATACATATAAATGGATGAAATTAATACGATATGAAAGTGGAGAAAAATGGGATCAGAAAACCGGAAGTGGCGAAGGTTTAAATTAGAGCTAGTCAATCGAAAAGAGGGGATGACTTTCGAAAATATTGGTGAAAAAAAGCAACCCCTCCTTGTAGAAAAGTGCCCAGTTGAGGGTGAAGGAATTAATATTTTTAGCCAATTTTTCTATATTTTTCGTTTGAAGGGTCAAGTTTCAAAACGATACCAATCTTGTGAAAGTCCGATGCCTCTGTCGAAAGTTTTAGGCAGACATACATACATACATACATTTAAACAGACAGGTGAGATTTATATAATAGATAACATTGAAATGGCTGAAAAACCACTCCATGCCCCCACAGAAACATAGTCCAGTTGACCCCAAAAGAATGAATAATTCTGTTTTATTTTAAAATATTATGAAAATATAAACTTTGTGGGTTTTTGGTTAGTAGTTTTAGAATTATAGCTGGACACACAAGCATACAGACAACTGCTCTCTATATAGTAGATTAGCAGGGCAAAAGTGTAACATAACTTTTATCCCTCTTTCTTTCCCCCTCCCCTTCCTCACCCCCTCTTCTTCACTCAGCACATTCTTCTATCTGGCCATATCTGCACACACACACACACACACACACACACACACACACACACACACACACACACACAGCTCGAGTCATGACAAGATCTTATGTATGGCATGAAAAGAAACTGGAATCTTAAAAAGATCTATCATTCCAGTAATTATAGGAGTGACTGGATCCATGAAAAAGAAAGTCAAAAACAATCTGGCAAACCCGGTGAACCAAGTGCAAGAGAGATTAAGACAATTGCACTGAAAAGGGACGTTAGAATATTAAAATATCTTTCGGTTAAAATATATAAGATAGCAGATGAAAGTTTGGCATCTGATAGGATGCCCCATCCCCAGCTTGAACAAACTAAGAAAATGAAAAAAAAAAAAAAAAAAAGAGTTAGTATAAGGGAAATGACACTGAAAAAGAGTGACTTTGCTTTAGATGACAACATAAAAAAATTGTGTTTACGTTTTAATAAGATTAAAAGATATAAATAGCCATTTGACCCCAGAAGACTGAATCTTTGCTTCTAAATTTTAGATATTTTCATAATACCAGCTTTATAAGCGTTTGTTGAGTATTTTTCAAGTTTTAGAGAGACATACATACAGATATTTGCCCCTTTACACTATAGATGATTGTTTAATTAATGCAAATTTCTTCCTCAGTTTGTAATAAAATATTCAATGTTTGATTTTTCCATTTTCTCTGAATTTAAAAAATTTTTTTATTATTTTTTTTTCTACAAAGGAGTTATCGCTTATCAAGGCCCAGAGGCCACTCGAGGATAAGAGTTAATAGGTAGACATAAGTAGTGGAAATTTTGTAAATTGGATTACTTAGGGGAATGGTTCATCAAGAACTTGTTTAAGTTGGACTTGAAGACACTCAAATTGTAGTCAGCTGGAAAGCAAGCAAACAGAAGAGAGTTCCACAGGTGTGCAGTTCTAAGAAAGAAGCTTTGTTTATGGAATCTACATTTAGGTTTAGGCCATAGATTGAAGCTCAGACGAGCACTTGCCATGAAAATAATGATAAAGCAGAGACAGGCTCGCAACATCTCTTCTGCAGGAAAGAGGTTGCAAGGAAGAGAAATTTGGTTCCATTCTATTCAATACTTGAAAACAATAAGTAGCTGATTTTAGCAGTTACAGTATTTGCATTTTTTTTTACTATGACTCTTGTCACTTGAAAGATGCATTTGCCAGAGTTTTGTGTAGATTAATTAATAACCTTTTTTTTTTAGTTAATTATGAATTAAATAAAGAAAACATGTCTTTCTTCTTTCAAATAGAACTCATATGGGAAGTCATATCAACTGTTGACAAAAGAAAAATCAATTAACAATGTAACATTTTTTTAGCCTTGCACACAGAGACGTAGAAAACACGTCTGTTTATTTACATAATGACACACAGAAAGAGGAGAGCACACGTCATACACCCGTTTTTTTTAAGTCAACGGGAGATAACTCCAAGTTACTTAAAATCTTATACGACATGTCAGCATAAACCAGTCAAGGGTACAATTCTAAGTTTCATAAGTCCTTACATCACTGAAATATAAGCTGAAATCTGGAGCCTCAAAGGAAAGACAACTCTTACAACTTTCACAGCATTAAAAACATGATTGCAGTAAAAATCTATCTCATAGTCAACACTTTGTCAAGTAGTTTTGGAGCCTATAACAGACAAAAATGCTTCATTAGAGACATAAAGTGTTAAATAGAGTCCAAATTTAAATAGAGAAAAAAATCATTTAGGTGTTTGATTCAAAGACTGTTAAATTTGTTTGAGAAGTTAGAAGCATTCAATGATATTATTGAGTTAGATTAATGTAACGTTTGACACACCGGTTCCTGTTAGATCATTGAAGTTAAGCAATGATGAGCCTGGCCAGTACAAGATGGGTGACCATTTGGGACTTCCAGGTGCTATATGTTCTCTCCACTTATCTCGGCATTGTTTCCAGTCGTCCTGGTCTTCTTGCCACTGGACTCAAACAGTGCCGATTCAGGAGAGGTGTGGTTGGGAGATTGCGCAACCCTTGCCTCACAATTACAGGGGGTATCCTTTGTCTTTTGAGACTGAATGGAGCCATCGATAGGCAAGTGGCAATGAAATCGGGTTTTATCCAGAATTCAATCTAATTAAATAAACAAAAATACAGAAAACTATTTGATATACGTACAGCTCACAGAATGAAAATGTCATATTCCAAAACTCAGGTAAATTGATCAGGTAGTTTTTTTTTTATTTTACTAAAACAATCAAATTTTATGAGGAAGTATGGGTGGTGTGTCTGTCCGCCAAATTTAATAAAGGATGACAGCTTAATTGGAATAAACGAGACAGAAATAGAGATCAAAATCAACCTTGTAATACCTACGATTTGCTATTGCTAAAAATCGTAAAAATGATATATAAACTACTTAATTTATGTGATTTTTGGAATACGACACTTTCATTCCATAACGCGTATGTACACCATAAAGATTTTTTCTGTATTTTATTTATTTTTTTAATTAGATTAAATTCTGGATAAAAACCATGAAATTATAATTATCCTCTGTTACAAAATGAAAATAATGTAAGAACAACAACACAAATTCAAACTTCCGTTTCTTGCAAAGTTTCCTTTCATCCTCCATTACTTGAGAAAATCAACACCAAATACCAAAGGAATCTTTTCTTCGATTTATTTATTGTGTGAAAATAATACAAAGGAGTTATTTTCATTTCATCGCCATATTGTTTACTGCTTTCAACTTCAAAGTCAACGACAACAGTCATGTATATGTATTTTTGTAAGGGAGTGTCTGTGTTTACTCGGGTTTTCTCTACACACACCTGAATCACTTTTTTTTTTTTTTTTTTTTACCTTTGATCGTCCCCCCACTCCATCCCCGGATCGAATTTTTGATATCTTCCAGTGTTTACAATTGCACGAATTATCCTTTGTCTTCAATTTCCAATCTTTTTTTTTTTTTTTTTTTTTTTTTTTTTTTTTTTTTTTAAATCGCCAGACCCACTTTCAGAATTATTTGTAGGAAGTCGTTCATTACATTTTTTTTTTTTAACCTTTTATCACCCCCAAACAAGGTCTATTGGCACATGGAACGTAAGAGGCTACTATTTGGGATTGTTTTTAACAGGGTATTATGGGGAGTTGAGCAGCAAAATGCCTTCACATACATTTAAACTGCTGCATATCAGTACAGCCAGGGAAGCAAGAGATCGAGAAAGAAGTGCTAAGTCTAACAATGCAAGCGAAGAAACTATTAAGGTAAAAGGCTTTTGGTATTAAGGGACATCAACAATGAAGGAATAAGATTTTGCTGCTTGGAGTATGTACGTCGAGGACACACATGCTATGACTACATCAGAGCAGATTCCTTTAAAGTACTCATAAAACAAGCATGTAACATTGCGGTGATGAAACAGAGGTTGGTTGGTTGTTTTTGTTTTACGGCATATCAACCCTTTTCGGGTTATTTAATGCCAAATCCAAAGATTTTGAAGAATTTTTTTTTAATAGAATATTTGTTGTTTTCACGTCGGTTTCTATTTAACCCATAGTTGGGACCCTAACAGGTACTACCACTCCGGGTCAGAGTGGACCTGGGAGCAATGATAATTAAAGGGTGGCTCCACACTCCCCAAAGCCCACAAGCTGGGGCCTCACCACTGGATATAGTTTAAGGTCATATCCAGGACCCCCATTGAGGGACTTTTACCCTCTGCAGGGGGGCAGTCGGCGTATTCTAATGCCCCACCGACAGGGCCAACAGAGGTTGGAGTTTGGTTGATAGTTGTTTTTGAACTTCGTCTAAAAGGGAGAGACTAGTGATAAATGCACCAGCCTAGATGTGGCAACAATATTTTAATTGTGGTTTTGTAGAGGTAGGATACTCTGAAACATTACCAATTTTATAACCCGACGGTAGAGGCAATCCACCTTCTTTGCAGCAGCAATGTCCACAATGTATTTGTTCTAATTCATGTTGCCTAAAAATGTCAAGTCGAGAAATTTCAATAATGAGGTTTCAGGTAGAATGCTGTATCGTCACCTCATGTTCTCAGACTGAGGTTCGTTTTGGTTCAGACATTACCGATGACGGCAAGCAATAAAATTGTGTACATCACAAAACAATTCCTGTGATATTTATACGCATTTTGATTCGATTATTGCCTTTAATTCAGGCGACCGTTTCAGATTTTAGAGTAGACCTTGTTTTTATGATATCTCCATAAACAGAAGTTCAGGATTATTAAAATTCCTCCCAATCCACTCGATTGGTAAGATCTCAAAGAACAGCATAACGATAAGAGTGTCCCATCTTGTTGAAAATAAAACTTTTCATCTTCAGAATCTTCTCTGTTACTTAGCATAATAGACTGTCGCAGCAAGTACAAGTCAACAGAGTGACATCATAAAAGAATAGTTCAATTAATTGCACTTGATTAAACTATTTAAGTTTAAACTATTTAAGTTTAAACTAAGCCTTGCGCATGTGTGGGCTGGACCAAAGCCAACAGTATGAGTTGTTTTTGAAATTAATTTTTCTTTGTTGACTGAGAACTGGCTGAAACGTCATGTCCACTTCTAGGAAGTCCACACTCTCAGGTTGCTGTCTCTTATCTCACGAGAGGAGTAAGTTCATTGCTTATTGTCTGTGGAGCCCTTATTGAGAAATGCCGACAGGGCTGTCAAAGCAATTTTTAAAAAGCGAGAGTGCTCTTTCTTTAAGGGCACTGGTTTGAGTTTCCCTACCTTCCTGACCTTGTGTCACATTTTTTAGGGGTGGGAACGGAAGAAATGTTTAATTTGAATGTGGCCTTGTTATTCTACACCATCTTTGTTGTAAAATGTGCATAGTTTGTAAATGAAAATCGCTCCAGACAAGACATGAAGCCACTTGATGTAAGGAGCTTAAAAAAAAGTACCAATCATAAGTATTAGATGGAATAAATTTTGATCTAGAAAACCGCAATTTTTCCCTCTTTATTCAAAATTTTTTCATGGGAAAGGATAAATTACCAAATTATTTTTTTAAATAGGATTTTGAAGTTAAAGTTTACAATTTTTTTAAAATAGGATTTTGAAGTTAAAGTTTACAACTTCTGGCCTAGAAAAAATGGCCGGCTAATATAGAAAAATAGAAACTGAAATTGAAACGAAATACGAAACCAGCACACTAATCAGTTATAAACAGAATGAAACAAAATAATGAAAATGTGCAATTATTTAAAATTCAATGCTTCGACTAAATACAAGTGAGATTGGAACACCAATTAATAATAATGTCTAGGAGAAAAGCAAAGACAAGCAGTAAATATGAGGCCATTTTTCAATTGTACAATATTTAGCGTCCCATATTAGTCTTTCAAATTGGTATCACTCTAATACACTAGCACCCAAGCTTCATATTTCGTTTCAGTTTCACTTAGTTGTAATAATACCATCAGTCAAACATGTTATTTCTAGACGGAGACTTGTAAACTTTACCGATTTCGAAAGTTTAATATAACTGGTATGACATCGTTTGGTGTGAAGAAATTTTCTAGAGTTGAAAGACCCTTGAAGACAAAAAATTCGCAAAGCTAGAACATCTCTTGATTCAGTCAGTATTTGCAGAAACGATGTGCCTTTGTGTACCCTCAAGGCTGTTAGTTGCCTCTCCAAGTAATCCCCCCTTCTTGATGGAGGTAAACCAAGAATTTGGAAGAATAGCGATAGCAACTAGCAATAGTTGCTCACACTTATTCTGTGGCAGTTTTCTGGACTTTTTCACTGAATGCTGTGTGCGATCCTTATCAGTAATGCTTTTCCTAAATCAAAATATCTTCCTGCATCTCAAGAAGATAATTTTAATTCTGTCTCATTTTTGAGACATTATACCTTCTGGCTTGTGTGTAACAAACCTATAAGGACAGCAGGACGGTTGGTCCTATCTTGCTAGCTAAGTCTTTGCATTTCTCTGCACCCCCTACCCCATCTCGTCTGGTCAAACACCCTCCTCACTGCAGTATGCACCTCGCTGCATGTACTCATGATACTATCATGTTACGGAGGAAACATCACTGGAAACTGAAACTAGCCCACTTTTGAATGTCACGTGTGTATATAAAAACGTTCAAAGGCAACTCCCAAAATGCAACAGCGGAAATGTTCAAGACCATGCGATTTCCAACATTGATTCGTAAATCAATTGACAAAATTTGATATAAAACTATAAGCAGTTTTGTTATGACGTGGTTATTTTAATCTCTTTTGAATAAAATTGAATATAAATATTGTAATGTAGCGTGGTGTTACACTTTATTTTAGTAATTCATAAAGATAAAACTAGAATGAAATAAATAAAAAATCCGGATCAGCATCTCTTTGCAAGCCAGCTATCCTTTGCTGTTGCTGATATTTTCCCATGCGCTAAAATGCACTATGTTACAATATTTCTCAAAACTTCATCTTTTAATAAAGATTTGCTGCGAATTTTTAAATTAGTTTAAATGATTTTCTATTCGGCAGTTTAAATTCTTTACAATTTTGAAGGATCATAAAGTAATTCCCTTTTTTTTTTCAACTATTAACAAGATGGCGGACTTGTTTACGAAAATCTGAAATGCAAAGTTTGTTTATGCATTTTGCGAATAAGAAAACAAAATGATAAAGTGATAAAAAACGAATATTAGCAAAGGTATTATTATTCTTTTGCCTATCTGGATAAGCATTTTACTTTGAAACACTAGTAGTGTCAAGTCCTAGATTAAAACAAGGAAAAAAAAAAATGTCCGACATTAGCCTGTTACCTAGAGAGTCTCAATAATTGCTACAAAAATTGAAAATACTGGACCTACCGAGTAAATATCGCATTGGCATTTATTGGGTGAGTTTCTACTAGTATTTTGTTTAATGTTCGATTTCTTAGTGACTGTCGAGATTCCTCAGATGACCGTCTAATATCAGACATGTTTTCTTGTTCTAACTTAACACTAGACACTACTTTTGTTCTAAAGTAAATAAACGCTTTAAAATAAGTTAAAATATCAAAAACTTATTCAGGTAGGTAGAAGACTTACATGTATTGCATTTGGTGACATGTAATTGTTATATATTAGTTTTTTTTGATCACCTTTTTGTCTTGTTTATACTGAAAAATGCTCCAAATTTTGTTTTAGTACTTTACACTATTGCGTTTTTAGTTTAATAAATATTTGATTACTAGAAAATGAAAAATTGATATAATTCTCAAAGTTACGTTGACACGAGAAATGCAGACACATGAGAGGTGAACACAGAATTTTATTAATACAAGGGCCGTTAAAAAAATAAAGACTCCTATTTTTTTAAACTCGAAAGTTGAAGAGCTACGAAGATGGGAGTGGTATAATTAAAACAAGTAATCTTTTGTGTTTCCAAACTAACTTTTATACAGTCACTACCATTCTCAATACACTTTTGTCAGGAATTTAATAGTACATTTCTGCTTTTGACGCATTTCCATGATAGGGGTAGCTTTCTTAGAGTCTCACACTGTCAATATCCGCAACAAAGATATGCACTAGTTCAATAATCATAAAAATGCAATTTGCAATCCCATCTAATCAATTCGGGTCGAATAAAAATACAGAAAAAATCTTTATGGGATTGAACAAAAATCCCATAAATTGATCACGTCATTTAATTTTTATAAAGGAAATCATTTTTACACGATTTTAAGCAATTAATGGAAAATTCTAGGCATTACGAGACTGATCATGCAAGTTTGAATTATTGTCAAGCCTACTTTCTAACATAAAATTTGATTTTCTTAGTTAAAAATGAAATTATTAGATTGGGGCAAAAATAATGACTAGCACTAAAAGTATTCCCAATTGTTTTTGAAAAAAATGTATGGTTACCGAGCCTGAAACTTAACGTCCAAAGAAGAGACCATGCGATACTTCAGCCAATTATTCAACGAGACGTCACTGGAGGCTATATATTCTTACAAATGGAGAGTTTATGTTAATTTATGCCATTTTAAATTTTAGTCTTTTTTTTCCTTAAATCATGAGCAAAATTTTGTCGATCCCAATCTGCCTGTGTACTCATTCACTTTACTGCTATAATCGCCCCCCACACGTTGTGCCAGACTAAAATTGTTCATTAATCCAGCCAGGGAATAATGCAATGGAGAATTCTCTACCAAAAACAACGCAAGTCCAATTAATAAACAAATAGTGCTTATTATTTTGGATATGTGGCACTCGCCTCTCCAAGATTGAAGCACAGACCTTTGCTTTGAATAGTCCAAAACATCTAAGATCAATTAAAGAGTGCTTTGGATGGAAGCCCCAACTGGACCCATCCGGTTCCTGAAAGGCACATTAAATTGCTTCGTAGCTCTCTCGAAAACTATCTGTTTCATGTGTTCAACTCTGACTCTTCTGGGGTCGGGAGCTAGCTATGACTGCTTTTCCTTGTATTCTCCTATGATCTCTGCACCCTTAGCTGGCGATCACTGTTCATGTTGTCTACTCCAGACTTCGATTAACATCCAGGACTATCTCCATTCCTGGGACTCACCTGCAAATACCCAGAGAATTGTTCTTATAATTAGCTAATCCCAGTCGGGCTCTTCCCATTCAATGAAGGGCTTATTTTTTTTCAAGCAAAGAGAATATCACTTGGGTTATCAGACTCTGGCCAAAGATGTTTTCAGCTTTCTGCATCCTCCCCTTCTTTGGCCAAGCATCTACCATTGCAGCATCTGCTGTTCACATGCATCAGCAACACATGCTGTGCAACAAATGTTCGCATAAAATACACAACGAATCGAAGGAACATGACTTTACATGAAGATTCATTTATTGAGGTGTATATATTTTTTCCTTGCCTATCCGAAAACCTATCAAATTCGACATTTCCAATGTGAACGGTGAGTTGGACTTATGTAAAAAAAAAAAAAAAAAAAAAATTACCAAAAAGTTATACCAAATTGACGTTTTTCGTTTAGAAATTTAATTATTCTGTTTTGTTAATAACATTTTATTTCATATATAAAAAAAATCTTTTGTTTTTGTTTCTTTATATATATATATATATATATATATATATATATATATATATATATATATATATATATATATAAGTACGATGGTGAATGTTATTCTTTTGATTACTTTCGATTTTTTTGCCGCCGGCGCAAGTTAAAAAAAAAAAAAAGATTAAAATCGAAAGGAATTTAAGTTTCCGTTCCATTTTTATAACTGTATAACAGAGCATTCTCCGCAA
>NC_136489.1:56327374-56374874 GCF_053919585.1 Euprymna scolopes | reverse complement strand
TAATTTCGTTTTAAAAAACAACAACAACTTGATTTTGCGGCCATTTTTGGCGGTGCCTAGATTTTGGCCATAATCTCGACGTTAAGAAAACTGTGTGACCACTTCTCGTGTTTCTCGCCTCTATGTGACTTACACATTATTATTATTTTTTTATTATTGTTACTAATGGATTATTTATTCGTCTAAAAAAATACAATAGTTTAAAGTACTAGGTTCTCCTGGTCTTTTTGTTCCTTAAGTTCGTCTACTAAAATTTTAATCACGTGATTACGGTGTAGCGAGAATAGAATAAATCATTCATTCAAGTGCCGCTTACTATAGTAAAAATCACTTTATTGGTACTTATGCACTTATGTTACCGGACTGGCGGGTGTTTTGTAACTATTCTGTACTTTCACCTAACAATTTATTAAGCAAAAATGATATCATAAAACTTGAATTTAACTTGAAAATGCTATTTAAAAAATAACAAATTTAAATCATTGTAAATTTATTCAAACGGCCCTTTATCTCGCTAAGTCAATTCCCCCCTCCAAAAAATATATATGACTAGTAGGACCTGTTAACCGGCGTTGCCCGGTTGACGCAGCACCTCTCGCGTAAAAAATGAAAGTACGGGTGTTGTCTCTGCCAAATTTAAATCAGATTTGCGTAATCAACATAGTCGAAAACCTTTAAAAGTCGTCATGTTAAAGAAAACTTTGGAGGTGGAGCTGATGTAAAAATTTACACACAAAAAAAACAAAAAAAAAACAAAAAAAAACAAAACAACAAAACACCCCCTCCCCCCAAAAAACAAAAGACTTGTCTTCTGTATAGAGCAAGACTAATCGGTTATTACGTTTAATTTTTTTCTGCACGATTGTAATCTGTAGAGTGCGACGACAATCGGTTAATATGTTTAATTTAGTTATTTTTTTTAGCACGATTTTCTTTTGTAGAGAGAGCGACGCCATATTATATAATTTCTGAAGTGCTCTTTTATTTATTATAGAAATGGATTCTGGAATATGCGAATAGTCAGGTATCAGGCAATCAAAATGGGCAGAATTTGAGAAGGGAGAATTTATTATTTTTGAATCGGAAAATCGAAAGGTTATGTTATGTGTATGTATGTAATAACTAGTTAATGGTGGTGCAAGCACAATATCGTGGGAAAATATTAAATTTGACCCGGTCTCAACTGGTAGGAATGAGAACACTGAATATTGAGAGAGAAAATATGAACTTTTTCCTCTGTAGATGTGGCGATTGTGATGATGCTACTCATCGGATGTAATGTAGCATTTTATTATCACGAGTGAATTTGGCAGAAATGGTGGTCGTAAGCTACATAAGATAGTGGTTGTTAGGGTAGATGTATTTTTTTCTTTTTTTACTCATGTTCACCCCTTACAAAGCATATCGCCACTTGGACGTAAGGGGCTACTATTTGGGGCCATGTCTAGGAAAGATTAACAAGATATTTGTCTGTTACATTTAAACTTCTGCATATCAGTACAGCCAGGGAAGCAGGCAGCAGGAAGGGAATTCCTAAGTCCAGCTGTTCGAAGAAAAAAACTATTAGAATAGAAAGCTTTCTGGCATTTAGGGACATCAACAGTGAAGGGGTGAGATCTTATTGCTAAGCGGGTTTGTCGGAGATATGCACGTCGAGGGGGTACAAGTGCATCAGTACACCTTTCATTAAAATATTTGTAAAATAGGCACAGTGATGCAACATTGCGGCGATGAGGCAGAGGCCGGAGCTTAGTTGATAAGACCGATTAGATTGATAACTCTTTTCTGGACCCTATCTCAGAGGGAGAGACTAGTGGTAGATGCACCAGCCCAGATGTGGCAATAATACTCCATGCATGGGCGAATGGTGGCCTTGTAGAGGTACAGTATACTCTCATTTGCGGCCCCATTCCATTATAGCCTGGAAGTCATTTTCTAAAAATTCTGCCATTGTCTTAGATTTACGTACATCTGTTCTTCCCTGATGCATGCTATGGAGCATTGTATCATCAGCAAATATACCAATCTATTGAATTTGTATGTGGCATCTGACGTTGTAAACCTACGGTACTTTGGTCCAGAGGGGAATTTCTGCAATCAAAATATTATATATGAAGATAAAATGATTTTTATATCGTAACCTGCTTCAGTAATTTCTGGGACTGACACTCCCTCTCCAAACAAAAAGAATATATATATATATATATATATATATATATATATATATATATATATATATATATATATAGACAAAAAATTCTAAAAAATATTCAGTTTTATATAAAACACATTATTAGACCTAAAGGCTGAAATAAAACTCGAAAAAGTTTAATTTTTATTATTTTTTCATCATCTTTTATTAGACTAAATGTACGACATTTGGGGCCGCCATATTGCTTTTTTAAAATTTAACCTTTCTAAGGTTTGACAGATTGGCCTTTCTAAGGCCAAATTTGGCCTTTTTTACGCTCTTTTTTGGCCGCCAATTTCTTTTTTGTACGTATGTATTTTTGTTAAATTCAAGCTTTACGATATCTTTTTTGCTTATTAAATTTTTAGGTGAAAGTACAGAATAGTTACAAAATACCCGCCAACCCGGTAATATAAGTGCATAAGTATTAGTAAAGTGATTTTTAATGTCGTATTCATCTAAATCCATAACAAGCAGCACTTGAATGAATGGTTTATTATTATTTTATTCTTATTATTTTATTCTCGCTAAACCGTATTCACGTGATTAAAATTTTAGCAGACAAAAAATTGGAAGACAAAAGGACCAAGAGAACCAAGTACTAAAACAAACTTTTTGAAAATTCGATTAAAAATCAATTGAAATTAAATTATTTAATTACGAAATTAGATCCACCAGATTGCATTTCGGCTTCCTTATGAAAATACCAGTCATTTAAATAAATAAAATAGAATAAATGTGTAGTACTTATGTTATCTTGCTGAAATAGTAACATTATTATTTAGAAAGCCATTTTAACATGAGGAGGGCATACATTTAATAAAAACGATATTGTGAAACTTGAATTTAACTTGAGAATGCTATTTGAACAAATAGCACGGAAACATAAGTGCATACTGCATAACACCAAATTTGTAATTCTTTGAAATTTGAAAGAAAAAAAAACAAAACAAAACAAAACAAGAAAAAAACATAGCAAAATAATAATAATAACAGAAAAAGAAAGAAACAAAAACAAAAAATAAACAAAAAGGTATTTAAACTGTTGAATTGAACGCGGCTTTAAAATTCATTGCAAATATTTGCGGTACAATCACAGTTTAATAGCCTGAATATAATTTGATGAAAAATTCTGTATATTGTTTTATCTTGTTTTTGTTACAAGTAATCATTTTGACTTAAAATCTGTTTTATGATTATAATCTTTAGAACAACATGTTTGAAAATATGTACATATGATGAAATAATCGCTAGAAAAAAAATGGAGTCTTCATACAAACTAAAGTTAGCGATTATTACAGCATATATACACATTTCAAACGTGTTGTTTTAAAGATTATAAGCGTAATGCTAAACAGATTTTAACGCAAAACCATTCACCATCTACTAATATTTAACAAAAGCAATAAAATAAAACAATATCTATCGCCTGTACACACATTTTCTTCGCATTATATCCAGGCCACAAACTACAGTTTTACCATATTTACATCCAATAACTTTATGCTGGTTAAAAAAAAATTACTATAGCCAAATTAATTATAGTTTAATAACAATTTGGACCAATTAATAATTTCGTTGCCAAATGATAATTTAACTTTGAAAAAAAAAAAAAGAAAAAAGAAAAGGAAAACAATAAAAAAGAAAAATACAACAAAATAAAAACAAAACAACAAAACATTTTTCTATGAGGGGAAATTTGTTCGTCCGTGTTTCTGGTCAATTTGAAAAGCACTTGAAGCGCAAATTGACGTAATCAAAATTGACCTTGCAAAACATTGGATGACACCAAGATCCGCTTATTAGAAATGTTACAAGAACATAACGAACAAAAACTGAAACCACATTTCAAAGGAATCCCAAATTGGTCATTTGTTTACATGAGTGATCTTTTAAACCAACACATTTCAGGTGTAAACATTATTACGTACTTACGAGTCATGACGAAATTAGTATAAATGCCAAAAGTTACGAAAACTGATCCCGCAGAAGTTCTGCTGGGTGCATTTATAGCAAAAAAATAATTAACAATTCCATTCTGTTTAAAAATAGCGGACCCTTAATTTAAGTTACTTTAAGTCAGAGATATAAGTCAGATTAACATTCTGAATTGGTCGCATAACTCTTCCGCATTGAAACATGATAAAACTCGATACGTTACTTTCTCTTACGGGCGAAATATAGTGTAACAGTCTCTAGGGACTTACTTTAGGTATTTTGTAACGGGAAAAGTATTTTTGTTTCGTGTATTCATTTTATTGCGGATTGTTATCTTCATCTTCATAGTTGTTGTTTCACCACGTTTTGACTAACGCATCCTCTGACCTTCTTCAGGTGGTTAACCGAGACGAGATAGGAATGCCGAGTCTTGTAACTGTATGCGTAGTAATTGCTGTCTCATCACGTTTTGGGGTAGGATTGAAACCGCTATCTTCAGACAATACTCACCTTGAACCATACAGACTCAACACCTCTATCCACTGAGCCATGTGTGTTACAGGAAAAAGGGCTGTCCCTTTTCATATAAATAAGAAGAACATTAGATAAGTGAAAATGAGATTAGGATAAGCCGAGACTCGAACCTTGTAAGCAAAGTTAAGAAATGGAATGTTAGAAATCGGAATGTTAAAAAGGTCTATTGTTAAATTCTATTATAAATAGTTAGATATTGTTCATATTGTAAAAAGAATTGATTGTTCATTCTTTCACAAAACTGAATATTAAAAATGTAGCTAAGAAAATGAACAATACAAATTAAAAATACATTGTTAAAAAAATAGGTTAGTTGAGAATTCTTTGTCAAAAGTGTGTTTGGAAAAACGTGTGCATAGCCGCGTGAATTGGTCACGTTTGGGAAATACAATTATGACATCATAGCAAAAGGGGGATTCTCAATATAAGAGCTAGAGTTAGGCAGATCAGAGCAGCTGAGGCAGAACAGTCAGCAGAGACGGTCGGAGAGAGTTGATTGACCAAGAGTTGACATGGTCAGAGGAGGGTCCCCTTAGAGGCTAAGGGGTAGAAGGTTAATCATGTAGATACCAATATGAATTCCTGACGTAATCAGCATTCGACCGGTCCAATGAATAAAGAATCATTTTTGTGTTTTTATGAAACTGTCGTCATGTGTCATCTTTCAACGCCCAAAAGGTAATGTGTTAAACTTCTTGTAATGAACATTGTGTAACCATTCGAAGAATATGTATCTGCCCTCCTCTGTGTTAAGAATTTGTATACATCTCCAGTCAGTATATATATATGAAGTCCCAAGAATCCCCAGAACTGTAATATGTATAAATGTTTCTCTGTCTCTCTCCCTCATCGTCGTTATATTCGTGTATTATATCGACCCAATATGAACTCAGCGTTATCCTTAAAAATGCCCCCCGCTATTCAACACGTGTACGTATCTTGTATGTTATGTTTTTGAGGATTTAGCTTCTCATGTTAAGAGAATTTTAGATGAAACTCATTAGACGCTACAGATTTGGCCGAAACGTGGTGAAACAACAACAACAACAACAACAACAACAACAACTATGAAGATGAGGATAACAGTCCACAAAAAGAATGAATGCACAAATTATGAAGCCTCATCTCAAAGGATTAAAAAAAAAATTAATTAAAAAAAAATAATAATACATTATTTTTGTTTCGTTTTTAGTATGGCATAGAGGATGCCCCTCACCAGTTTTTAGGGGTTATCTGGATTTGGGTGATGTATTTTTGTGATGAGCCGGTTTCAAAAAATATATTTTCAGGGAAAAAGGTTTTTCTGTCTATAATTATATGTTAGAATACGAGAGACATATTATACAGTAATGAATTCAGAAAACATATATTCACAAAATAGATATTTTATATATGTTTAAATAGGAAGATTACAATAATAGGAAAAACAAAGAATGCTCGTGAATATTTTTAAAGTTATGGTAAAAACAATGCAGGATTCATTAGTTGAGATATCGAAGAAGCCAGAGTCGATAGTTTAAACGCCGTGCATTACAGAGGTCAGAAAATTGTAATAAAAATTTTCCGCTAAATTATATAAATTATATTTCATCAAAAGTTGTTAATAAGAGCCAATGTTTATTGTTTTTATATTAGAAAGTAAGTTCAGTGAGTAAGGTTAGGAATATTTCAGTGATTAAGTCGTTTTAAATGAGCAAACGACAATAAAATGATTAAAGCAATTTGTGTGTGTGTGTGTGTGTGCGCGCACGTGTATGTGTGTGTGTGTGTGTGTGTGTGTGTGTGTGGGAGTTGACATACCAGTAAGTATGAAGCTGAATGGAGGTGTGCCGATGTCACCGGTCTGTGTATTTCGGCTCAATTGGATTATTGAAGAAAAATCTGGCTTTTTAAGGGATCGAAGTAGCTTCCAGAAAGACCATGGTAGATTCTGGTAGCGTGGGAACATTTATCCGTAAAAATACCGCAAAAACTCTGAAACTCTTCACGATTCCTAAAAAAGAAAAACTAAAAAAAAAAAAAACTATAGCTTTGGAAGACCATAACCAACACGCAAAAATTATTGGCGAAATCATTGTAGACATTGCTCTAAAAAATATGATCCATCCAGGCATGACAGTGGAGGTAATCAAAAATCTCTTTATCGACATAATTATCGGGTAAGACATCCTAAAAATGCAAAAGAGTGACTCTAACATTTGACGGTCTTGAGGATGAACTCGTTATTGGAGCTATTAACAAGAATAACTCTTTTCCATCTATAAATATCCCTTCCCCCTCTCTTTTCTCACCTTTCTCCACGTACTCCTATTTCCACTAAATCACATCGTCACACGATTACTGACAACGTCGTCACACAATTACTGACAACAAATTCATAATTGAGGAAACTGCTAGGATGTCGAGAGAAGGCATGATAGAACCCTCGTTGTCTCCTTTGCGAGCTCAGGATTTAATGACCTCCAGCAAAAATTACAAAAACAAAATAGTCGTTGACTACAGATTTACTAAATAAATTTACGAAACTGGATGCTTATCCTATGCCTAACATCAATAAAACGATTGCCATCATAGCGCGATATAGTATCTTTATTACACTCGACCTGAAGTCTACCTATCACCAAATACCGATAAGCCACATTGATCGGAAAAACACAGCTTTCGAAGTAAGTGGTAAAATTTACTAATTCACTTACCTCCCTTTTGGCGTTACTAATGGAGTGAGTGCGTTCCAAAGATGTATCGATGACATCATAGATAAGGAAAACCTAACAGATACTTTTTTGTAGGTAGAAACGTTACAATATGTGGAAGAAATAAAAAAAAGAGCATGACCAGAATCTTCAAAGATTTTATGATGCAGCGAAAAGATATAACATTATCCTGAATAAAAACAGGAACATCATTTCGGCAACTACAATCACTCTATTTGGATACAAAACAACCAAATTGTTCCCGACTACCAAAGACTGAAACCACTTCTCGAAATGCCATCGCCTCTAAATCTCGCATCTCAAAAACGAATAGTCGGAATGTTTTCGTACTGTAGAAAGTTTATTCAAAATTTCTCCGACAAGATATTATTGCTCAATCATAACAAGAAATTTTCACTGCTTCCATCTGTTTTAAACTCTTTTCAAATTTTGAAAAATGACTTAAAAAACGCTTCTCTAATAACAGTTGCCCCAGATAAAGAATTTGAAGAAGAGACGGATGCAAGTAATTACTGAATAGCTGCTGCATTGCACCAACAAGGTCGATCCGTTGCATTCTTTTCACGGACGCTGAATCTGAACGAAATCAAACATCATGTTGTCGAAAAGGAAGCTGCTGCGATCGTTGAAGCTCTTCGAAAGTAGCGCCACTTCTTACTTGACAGACACTTCAAAGTCATTACGGATCCAAAGAACATTATTTGCAGAAGAAATTAGAGACTTCTTAGATAGAAAAGTATTGCCACCTCTAACACAAGAAGATACCAGCATGAAGGTAATGGACAGGTTGAGAAACTGAAGGGCACTTTATGAAAGGCTATTCAAGCAACCTTGCACTCTGGAAAGACGTTTTACCTGATGCCCTCCACTCAATTATATCGTTACTCTGCACTGCCACTAATGCGACACCTCATGACAGACTATTTAAATACAGCCGTAAATCCTCCTCTGGGACTTCGATTGCTTGTTAGGCAAAACCGGGTCCAATATATGAGAGAGATTACACTAGAAATAGTAAGGTCGACCATCCTGTTACTCCAGCCACTCTTTTAGACACAAACCTTACTATGCTCATGTGCGACTACCTTCTGGCGCAGAAATTACAGTCAACATGCGAGACAAAGCTCCTAGCTCCTCGAATGAAAAAGACTTTTATGATGAAAACAACCTTGATAGCCCCGAGGCGTTTCAAGAACTATCTACTGATGAAGGCGCGGCCGATAAGGAGAAGAAAATTCCTTTGTCCACCCCTGAAGAAGCCAACACCTTCCGAGAAGTTAATACAAAAGACCTTAATCCCTACAAATCATTCATTGTTCAGAATACGAAGACTCCCAAGTAAATTTAAGGATTTCATAACTTGATGCTGAACAGGCAACCCTTACTGAAACCCTTCATAACCCCTTTTCATAATAATTATTGAAGGGAAAAATGTTATAGTTTTAAATTACCCTTGTTCTCCCTGCCCATTTGACTTTATCCCTTCCAAGGACCCTTAGCGGTAATGAAATGTCATAGGAAGAAGCCCTTTCGCCATTACAACACTTTACGAGAATCACAGTACGCGTATAGTTTATTAGTTAATAAAACCTATATCAACGGTTTACCAGTCTCTTCTACCAGATATTCTTTTCAGTTCATCACAGGGAATAAATTCAAAAAGTTCTCTATTTGTTTTATTCAGAATAGAGTATGCGCAGACGAGTTTACGCATTTTGATTTTGGACGCCGATGTGTAAACATTGATCGCTACAAATCAAAATATACAATCTTAAAGCTCATCATGTGACGTAAGCATAATTTTGTTGACAAAAACTTCTGAACAATAAAGCAGTCGGTATTAAAGAGTTAATTACTGTGTCGTTCGAAAAGTAATGCTTCCTATTTTTATGCCGCCCAAATGGATCGGAGAGGATTGGAAATTGCATTGTTATGATGACTGAACATATGCATTCATTACCTGAAAGTTTCATCTCTCTGTTGCAGATATTGGTTTCTAAGAAAACCCCTCTGTCATGGACGTGCGCCAGAAGCAAAGATGCGTCATTGAATTTCTGTCAAAATGCATTGGAAATGGTAGTGATTATGCAGAAAAAATAAATGTTGTTATTTTATTGGTACCATTCCTGTCTTCGTAACTCTTCAACTTTTTGAGTGAAAAAAAAAAGGTTTTGCTCTTGAAACGACCCTCGTGTGACAAAGTATGCTACGGACGCCCATGTACAGTCACCGTTCATTGAAGGCAAACATGCATTGACAATGGTGGTGACTATGTAGGAAAATAAATTCTGGAGCACAAAAGGTCGCTCGTTTTAATGGTACCACTACTGTATTTACAGCTCTTCAACTTTTGATTAAAAAATAGGAGGCTTTACTTGCTGCGTACGTTATGTTTTTGATGAATTAGCTTCTCATGTTAAGGGAATTTTAGATAAAACGCATTAGACGCTAACAAAGAATTTTTCCTTCGGCACCAACATCAACAAAATGAAATACACCTGTCATTGTAGGTAATAAAAATGTAAACAAGCACCATTAATTATGACGTAAAATTTAATTATCACATACTTATATTCAGTGAGTTCCATGCTCAGCTGAAAATAAGAATAAAATGTCAATTTATCTAAAACGTTTCATTAATTTGAAAAGATTATATAGTAAACGCGCGAAGACACCGGTTGTGATAGGAGCAACTGGCTTTATAAAAAAAGAGTCTTCAGAAATACTTGGAAGCCATCCCTGGAAGACCAAGTTGTAACGAAATACAAATAGCAGCCATAAAGGGAACAGCATATATTCTAAAAAGAGCCCTCGAATACAAATTTAAATCATAAGAGAATAAAATGTTAGCTCTAGGAGGGAGCCACTTGATCTCTTAAAACTTACTGAGTAAAATAAATAAAAAAAACGCTTTCAGCAGAACCATTTATATTTCGAACGCTCCCCTGTTAATTTTGGTCAAAATCATCTGTTCCTTTTTCCACCAAATTAATATGATTATTGATACCTATTGAAGACATTCCGATATAAAACATATCTAAGAACACTACCAGGCACATAAAATACCTACGTGTAAAAGAAAATCGATACATCCGTTTTGTAGTCCATAGAGAGCGAACTCACAGACATACAAACAAAGTTCCTTATATTGGACTTCCTGTTTGTTGAGTGTCATGGCTCTTGTGAGCTGCGACGTGGCTTGACTGTGGATATATATATATATATATATATATATATATTAATGAAAACAAAGGGATGCAGTGTTTACCTAATATACGCAATGGTAAACTTCAAACTAATATAAATAACAGTAGTTATATATAGAAAATGTAATCCCAACCGAATTAAAAAAGCTCAATACGCAATAGAGAGTAAAGCTTATTATAAGAGAAAGAAAATTAAAACCGTAAGTTGAACTTTATAATCAAAATTTATTGTTCGACTGAATACTAAAAAAAAAAAAAAAACAATTTACAAAGTCGTACGTACAGTATATCGATACACTAAGGCTGACTGGGATAGCTTCCGTACATTTATATCTGATCTACCTCTGCATTCCATGTTTAAAAAGGATGTGTCTTCTATAGTATTAGACCTAACTGAATGGTTAATTGTAGGTATTGACCATTTCATTCCCTCTAAAATGTTTCAGCAAAAACCTAACAGCCAGCCATGGTTCTCTCCAGAATGTGCTGCTGCCATTGCGCACAGAAATCACTTTTTCCACTGCTTCAAACGTAATAGATGTATGGAAACTAAAGCCGTTTTCAGGACTGCCAGCAACCATTGTAAGAAAGTAATAAGGAACGCAAGAGTGTTGTATGCTCAATCTGTTAAGTCCAAAGTAGCTGAGCAGCGGCTTGGTTCCCACCAGTTTTGGCAAATAGCAAATAGAATCTTGAACAGAAGCGTGTGCTCCATCCCAACTATTATCAATGGACCTGAGGTAATCTCGTCAGCATCAGACAAAGCCAAACTCTTTGTCAAGAACTTTGCAGCTAATTCTACCCTTTGCGACCAAGACCGCCAACCCCCAATATTTCCGCCTGTATCAGAAAACACGCTATGTGATATACGTATATCTGTACGTGATGTTGCGAAGCTAATCAAAAACCTTGATTCGAGTAAAGCAACTGGCCCTGATGGTATTCCAATTATAGTACTCAAAAAACTTCAACCTGAATTAGCGCCCATACTTACAAAACTGTTTAAACGTTGTCTTAAGGAGAATAGTTTCCCATCTCCCTGGAAAATCTCATCAGTATGCCCTGTATTTAAGAATTCAGGTGATCGCTCATCCCCCTCTCAGTACAGGCCGATAAGTCTCCTGTGCGTCATGAGTAAGTTGCTAGAATCTGTGTTAAATACAGAAGTAATCAAACATCTCAACAAAAATAACCTTCTTAGTGACACTCAATATGGTTTCCGTTCTGCTAGATCTACAGCAGATGTCCTTACAGTTATATCGCATAGGATTAGCAAATCTCTCGACGGTGGCAATCTTTCTAGGGCAATTGCTCTTGACATATCTAAAGCCTTTGATAGGATATGGCATAAAGGTTTACTTCATAAGATCGCTAGTTATGGTATAGCTGGAAAAGTCTTCTCAATTATTAAATCATTTCTTTCTGATAGGCTCATAAGAGTAGTAGTTGAGGGGCAAAAATCAGAAGCTCACAGTATAAATGCCGGTGTCCCTCAGGGATCCATCCTGGGCCCAACTCTTTTCCTGATCTACATTAATGATCTTCCAAATCATATCCTTACATCATTTGTAGACATTTATGCTGACGACACTACCATTTATGGTAGCACATCTAAGACAGTAAACGACCAAGTTCTCTCCAATTCTCTCTCCTCTGATCTTGAGCACGTAGTACAATGGGGAAAGGAGTGGCTGGTTACTTTTAATGCATCTAAAACCAAGCTTCTCTCTTTACATCATCAACATTCTAATTCACATTTGTCATCAATTGAAATGAATGACTCTCGTCTTCAGGAGGCCTCAGGTTTTGACAAGCTTCTGGGCTTGACCATTACTCCTGATCTTAAATGGAACACGTATATCAAATCTGTTGCCAAGGCCGCTGGAAAAATGGTGGGATCTTTCTATCGATCCAGTAGATATCTCACTGCTGATGCTATTCTCTACCTATATAAGAGCCAGGTACGTCCAAGGATGGAATACTGTTGCCACATCTGGGCAGGAGCTGCTAGAAAGGACTTGTCCTGCCTTGATAGAGTTCAAAATAGACTTCGTAGCCTCGTAGGAGATGTCCTTTTCTCCTCCTTGCAACCTCTATCTCACAGAAGAGATGTTGCGAGTTTGTCTCTGATGTATCGTTATTTTCATGGAAAGTGTTCAACTGAGCTTCAATCTATGGTCCCCCCTCGCCAAACTTTCACAAGAAACACTCGTCTAGCTGTAAACACTATCAATAATTTCCCCCACTCTTTATCTGTGCCTAAACCTAAACGTAGATTCCATGAACAAAGCTTCTTTCTTAGAACTGCACGCCTGTGGAATTGTCTTCCGTTTTCCTGCTTTCCGGCTGACTACAATATGGTTGTGTTCAAGTCTAAAGTAAATAAGTTCTTGATGAGCCGTTCCATATAAGTTATTAAATTTACCAAATTTTCATTACTAATGATTACTATATTGACCAATTTCTACTGTACACTCTTTAACCCTTATCCTTGAGTGGCCTCTGGGCCTTGATAATGTGGTGATGCCTTTGTAAAAAAAAAAAAAAGTCCTTATAACTACAATAAATTTCGGTTTCACTTGATACCTTAACTAGCAAATTCTAGCACTGCTACAAATATAATTTGCTAATTTCTTTATGTCCTCTGATGAGAAGAATTATAAGAATAGTATTCTTTGAAACTCTGCGGAATAAGGACTTTGTAAATTGTTTTTTTTGAGTATTCAGTCGAACAATAAATTTTGATTGTAAAGTTCAACTTACAGTTTTAATTTTCTTTCTCTTACACACACACACACACACACACACACACACACACACACACACACACACACACTCACACACACACACACACACACACATATATATATATATATATATATATATATATATATATATATATATATATATATTCCAAGCACATCTGATTGAACACGTCAGAGTTCTTTTTTATTCGATTTTGTGGGCTATCTTTTCGATTCGCCGCGCTGTCTTTTTTGTTTCGGATGGCATATTGCATATTATGGCACCCAGTAGTGGTTGTTCGGCCATATTCTTCTCAAGTGCTTTCTTATCGGTACATCTGATCGTCCTCAGGAGCGATTGTTGTTGTAGTTTTCTTTTTCTTTATTGAGGCTTGGTGTATTTATAGTTAGTTCTAGTTTTTTTTAAATAAATAAAATATAAAATAAAAAAAAATGATAATTAAAAATAAAAATAATTCACCCCTACCCATCCTGCACCCACCTTTATAACAGGTAGAAAGTGCTAAGTACGAGTTGCCAAGTCATTACAATATTGCAAGTATAATTCTATTCTTTTTACATCGTATTCCGAAATCAGAACTTCACATTATTAATATTTAATTATGATATTACTATAAGTTAGAATGGTCAAAAAAGAGAGAGATGTTTAACAAAACATTAAACTCTGCAATAAGTGGTTTATCTATCAAACAAAATGATGCTGTCCTTGGGAATCGAACGTTTGATGCGGTCTCTATTTTTTTTTTTATTTCCATTTAAAATGTGATATGAAATTCCGACACTCCTGCAATATTGCGTGGTATCCGCCGAGTATTCGCCGATCTCTCACCGGCGCTTGTGAAAAAGGCATGCTCCGATCCCTGACCCGTATCGAAGCGCTGATTGAGGTTGAAGGTGGTTACATCGAATAAATGTCAGCTCTGTTACATAATTAAGTTACCTGAATTGATTTTTTCAATAAAAGTTAAAAAAAATAAAGTTGTAGTCGTGTTTTCTTTTGGGCGACAAATTTATCGTTCCACCTTGTAGCTGAAACCGTAGCTAGAAATAAAAGAGTGAGGAAGAGGAAGGGCTGAAAGTTTTTTTGGATATTGCAAGTTGGTAAGCAATTATCATCGGCGAAGATCGCCAATTGGACAGGAACAGGATAGTGAGATAGCGAGAGAGAAAGAGAGATAGATAGATAGATAGATAGAGAGAGAGAGAGAGAGAGAGAGAGAGAGAGAGAGAGAGAGAGAGAGAGAGAGAGAGAGAGAGATATCTTTTTTCGATGCTTGCCGGGTTCTCTCTGTTGGTCGACCGTGATTACCAAAAGGGGTAAAGAAGTTCCTTAAGAGGCAGATGGAATCAGTGCGCCCTGCAAGCTGATTGATCATTGTGTGGCCAAATCACTTAGCAGGGACACTGATTCCCGAGATAAAAAACAATAACTTTATTTGCGACTGCTGCGATCCTTCTTTTCTGCCTTCGTTAAAACAATAATTTTACATCCAATGTAAATTAAATGTCGGTCTGGTTTTTGGCAATAACTAAGATGCTATCGCCGTCCAAAAATGGCCTCTACTAAGACCTGAGACCACATCACAACATAATACTAATATATAGAAGTTAGTCTCATTTCTATAAAGTGCCACATTTAAATGGCCCACGCATATCCGCTATATAAAAATTAATGAATAAAAACTGAACTATATTTTTATTAGGTTGACGAGAAAGATCTTGCAGAATTTTTTGTCAATCTGATATAACTGGATGTCTTCCTGAATTTTGGTATTATAAAAATAAGACGTCAATTGTGTGTGTGTGTGTGTGTGTGTGCGTGTGTGTGTGTGTGTGCGCGTGTGTGTGTATGTGTGTGTGTGTGTGTGTGTGTGTGTGTACGTGTGTGTGTGAATGACTTGCTGACAATTATCGTGACCACCATTTTTATTTCGTTTGTTGCATCCGGTAAGTATTAAAATAAAATAAAAATATCCAACTAAAAAGAATAGCTTAATTGTCTCAGTTAAACCAGGACTGATTTTTCCTCCTCTTGACCCGGAGATGAAAAGGGTTTATTTTTAAAATGTTGGCAAAACAGCCGTCGACTAATGCTGCTAGCATGCTAGCTTGTTTGCAGTTTTGTCGACGTACGAAATGCGTTCAAATGTAGCTGCGTGCTTTGAGTGAATGATCACCATTTAATTAGTGACTCTCTCACGTTACGTTAAGAAACCTCGCGTATGATTCAATGACCTTAAAACGATCTCATTTAAAAGGATATTCTAAAGTTGAACTAAATAAATTCTAACGCTGTTGACATTTTTTACATGCGACCTTGCATCTCTGTCTGTCCGTCGGTTTGTCACGCTTGTAACATTTTCAGCACTAAACGCAGAGATTGAAACGACGTATCATGTTTGTTACGTCCGTGCATCTCAATAAAGTGATCCGTCCATCGGTAGGTCTGTTATGATTAGAATAAATTATTTAATTTTTTTTAATAATGAATCACCACTTATCAAGACCAAAACACCAATCGAGGATATTAGAATTTATTAATATCATACTAATTGTTTGGTGGTCTTCCTTTTTAAAATCCAATGGATTGACCAACAGATGACGAGCTAATCTACTATTCCAAAGTATATAAAACATGTTAAAAACACTTTGAAGAAGATTTAAAAACATATTTAATCTGAAAAGGAAACACTTAATAAGTGGATAGTCCTTAATCCGCGGAGTTTCGAAGAAATACTTTCCTTCTCACCAGAGGGTAGGAATTAGCAAAATGCGGGATCGGATTTTGCATACAAAAGTATTTGATGAAACTGCAAGAAAGTCAAAGATCATACTTGATAACAAAAAGTGAAGCAGAGGGAATATGGTGAAGAAAAAGGTGATTTCACATGAATGGATAGTCAGTTGAAAGGTAAGGTATCCAATGACGGTAAAATCCAAAAATGTAAGCCCAAGAAAGTTAATTTAATTTTCCATGCAAAAAATTCGATCCCGCATTTTGCTAATTCCTACCCTCTGATGAGAAGGAAAGTTTTTCTCCGAAACTTCGCGGATTAAAGACTATCCACTTATTAAGTGTTTCCTTTTCAGATTAAATATGTTTTTAACTATTTTTCAAAGTGTTTTTTTAATATGTTTTATTAACTATTTGCTCTTATTATAAGCTCTATCTCCTACTTGGTTTTATCGAGCTTTTACATCTGGTTGAGATTACTTTATAAATATTAATTCTTTAATATTTATAATATACTTTTGTTTTACCATCTTGGATCATTTTGGTAAATTTAATTGTAATTTATATTATATTATATTATATTATATTATATTATATATATATATATATATATATATATATATATATATATATATATATATATATATATATATATATATACCAGCTGAATTACCAGGCGTTGTGAGGTTGTATTTGATATATTTGGATATCCTGTCCTCAGACACTCTTATCAAATCGATTCAACGAATCATAAACCCACAATGGCTTCTTTTTCGGCATCCGCCATGGGATAGGAGCAGTAGTTGCCTTTTATTTTATAGAGATCCCGCCAGCAGCTCTAATCCCTTAATCGTTTATCTTCTATTCCTTCTTTCAAAATATGATGCAAGAATTGCAATTTTTATTTTATATCTTAGTATATATCCGAAAATTTAATTTTCTTTTTGTTTTAACAATTCAATGTACAATATATATAAAGATGACATTAGTAATCTATTCTGTTAATGAACAATAAACAATATTTTGAATATGACCTCTAACAAGTGTGTAAATGTAGAGGTTTTCAGGACTTCCAATGCGTGAGCTACCACCACACAACTGGCCATGAGAAAAGCAAGGTGCCTGACGATTAGGAGACTTTACCCATGAGCTTTATTTATAGACATAGCAAAACTAATTTTTATTGGAAATTGTAAACGCTTGAACTGAAACAGCATATCAGAAGGAATAAGGGGAATCCGAGGAATTAATAGTTTCATCCTTTAAATTTCCAGAATATTATTTTTCAAAGATTTTATTGCTAACCGTGTGTTATTGTTATTAGTTTAGATGGATCAAGATTTCTTAATAATATAACTGGAGCTCCTACCTTCAATATCAAGTTATGGTGTGGCATTCCAGGCGGCCGTATAAATTCTACAGGAAATTCTACGGCTTGATCTTCATCAATAACATAATCAATGGATTGATAAGAATGCTCTAACCCAGGCAACTCTTGCAAAAGATTATAATTGATTCTAGAGGCCAAGATTGCTTTTTCACAAAGCTATCCAACATTGTGGAAATATAGAACAATATTTGGGAAAACCTTAGTCATCACCAGACTACCAAATGAATGTACCATCTGACCACAAAGTAAACTGTGTAATTGTGTTATCAAACCATTTCCAATGGATAGGAGGTGATTTGAGAAAAGTGCTGCAGACTGATAATCAAATAAATGTGTCCCATTATAATCTATATATCTATAAAAGTGAACGTGTCTGTCTGTCTGTCTGTGTGTCTGTGTGTCTGTGTACATTTCCCTACGCAATAACTCTGTCAATTTTTAGTCTATAGACTCGAAATTTGAAATACCGGGTACTGAGATTTGGGAAAATCGATGTGACGGGTGTCAGCCATAGATTTGGCTGTTAAGGGGTCAAATTTCAACGATTTAACCTTTAAGAACTCTATCAAACTCCTCCGACAATTTTGGGTCTAGACACTTGAAACTTTAGATTTAGGTTCCTTGAACATGGATCTAACTTAATAAAGTGATTTGAGCCCGAAACAATAAATGTTAAGGGGTCATGATAGGGGTCAAAGTTTTAAAAAATTAACTAAAAAATTTTGCTTTTTTTGCACAGCATACACCTCCAAACACCCGAGCGACGCCGGGCACCCCTGCTAGTATTCTCTAAACTGAAAACCAAAAACGAAGCAGTCCAGCCAGTTCAGGTCGGGGGAGGATGTGGACCCGTGAGAGCAGGGTACATTGTCAAAGCACTTTTTCTGAAGCCAAGCCTGGGTCTCTTTGGACTTATAGGTCAGCGCCGAACTTGGTACGCTTAGGTCATTAATTCACGTCGTTAGATTTAAGAGTGCGCTCTAGACTTTTACGACCGAGGCTGGCAAAAGTGCATTGAGTGTAGGTAACTATGCAGGAAAATAAATTCTGGAGCACAAAAGATAACCCGTTTTAATCATACCACTCCCGTTTTCGTAGCTGTTCAACATTTTAGTTTTTGAGTTAAAAAATAGGACGTCTTACTTTTGGAACAACTCTAGTATATTTGCTGAACGTACATACAGAAGAAGAATTGAGGTCATTGTTCTAACATTTAAACATTTTCTTAAATATATTTAACACACTTTATATAACCTAAATATTTTAAAAGAATAAACTTTAAAACATAAACAAAAGTGAAATACCTGACATAATATTTTTAAAATAAAACTATAAAAATGTATACCTTAGCGATATCAGATAGAAATGAAAATTTTTTTGTATAGCCAATATAAGTATGACAGAAACAAATTATGTTTTTAAATTTTTGAGATGTGATTAATAACTTGTACTTCTAGGATCATTCGGACTACTGTTCTCATTTTGGGTGTTATTTCAACAGATAAAAAGACCCGTAGCGTAACGAATAAAGTACTAGATAAAAAGTCAGTTCTAAGTGACACTCTTCTGAAAGTTGAAGGTTCAATCCTCAGTGTGGGCGATACTCGGAATACAATTGCGAATTAATTAAGATTTCTGCCCGGAAGGAGAACATACTACCCTCATGGATTAAATAAAAGTTCTGTTTGAAGTTCCGTGCAGATTCCGAGTTTGACAGAAAAATTCACAAGCTCGACAAGATACTCCTGAAAAAGGTCAAAGGTTACATAGTTGTGAGAATAACACTCAAGGTGAGAACAGTAGTTCGAAGAATTCAAAGAATACAAAGCTAAGATTCTATCGATGACTATTTATTTTATAAAATCTCAAATAGTGCCTTGAAGAAAATAAGTTGGATTTTACTACTACTACTACTACTACTACTACTACTACTACTACTACTAATGACAATGATAATCATAATAATAATAACAACAACAACAACAACAACAAAAACACGATTTAATAGAGATTAGCACATAACTATGATGACAAGTGTTTTTATTTAAACAATGAATGAACTTTTAAGTTTCGGGTTTAAAAATTCAGTTTTATACCAAGGAGTCACCATTTACAAAGGCGCAGAAACTACTTGAAGACTACTGTTAAATGGGTGTCAGCTGGACGGTGATGATTGGTAACGATGGTGATGATTGGTAACGATGGTGGTGATTGGTAATGACGGTGATGATTGGTAATGATGGTGATGATTGGTAATGATGGTGATGATTGGTAATACTGGTGGTCATCAGTAATGATGGTGATGATTGGTAATGATGGTGATGATTGGTAATGATGGTAATGATTGGTAATGACAGTTATGATGTGTAATGATGGGCAGAATTTGTACGAGGTGCTTTTATTAATAGTACATTCATAAAATTCTAGTCCAGAGTTTTTCAAACTTTTTTTGCTGCTGATCACAGTTTACATTTCGACGCATAATAGATGTAATAAGACAAGCTTTGTTCACTAGGTTCATTTATTCAGCATCGACAATTTTTATGTATATTTTTATCATCTGTATGTTTTTTTATCTATTTGTATGAATAAAATATTATTACTAAAAAAAAAACTAAAAATAAAGGAAATTCCAACACAAAGGTAAAGCAGATAATATAAAAAAAATATGATATGGATGTGCTTGTTTATGCATAAACAGCTGTTTCCAAGAAAACAATGCTACACGCATATCAAGTGCCTGTCCTTAGTCTTTAATTGAGTTAATGTAGAAAATCCCAGTTCATGCAAATAAGTAGTTGTGAAGGTTAATAGATAAGAGAAAAATCCAGGTTGTCCTCGACGATCGTACATCGAAACAATATGATATAAATGCGGGAGTGCCCCAGGGGTCTATCCTTGGATCTCTACTGTTCCTGATATTCATAAATGACCTCCCCGACAAAATTGCCTCGGAGATCGGTATATATGCTGATGACACCACACTCTATAGCAAGCACGACATGAAACACATTAACACATATCTCAAGAAATGGCAGAAACACTAGAGGATCACCTCCAATCTGTAGTGGAATGGGGACAAAAATGGATGGTCACGTTCAATGCTGCCAAGACTAAACTAGCTTCCTTCAATAATTACAAGAAACCTTCTCTACTACCTAAAGCAATGGCCAACGACTTTTTATCTGAGAGTACATCTTTCAAACTCCTTGGCCTAACGTTCACAGGAAACATGAGTTGAAACAAGTACATTGAAGGCATTGCCAGGGCCGTGCTAGAGAACTACTAACACACGAAAGAATCCTGCACCTCTATAAGGCCACCATTCGCCCATGTATTGCAAGGTTAAAAGAGCTGCCTATGCCAAGGCTAAAGCGGCTGTCCAATCGACAGTCAGGAAGCTGAAGAACCTCTGGTGGATGAAGAAGGCTCAGGAGATCCAGCAGTTTGCTGACTCTGGGGACACCAGACGATTCTTTGAAGCCACAAAAGTGGTATACGGCCCCAGTTACCGTTCTCTGACCCCCCTTCGGTCTAAGGATGGGCTCACGCTGCTGAAAGGAAAAGGAGAAATAACAAATAGATGGAAAGAGCATTACGGGGATCTTCTGAACAGGAACACCACTCCAGAGATGGAGGCCCTTGAAAAACTCCCCCAACAGCCCATAATTGAGAGCATGGGAGAACCACCCAGTCTGGAAGAGGTGCGGGATGCAATTAGGAAGATGAAAAACAATAAGGCGGCTGGTTCTGACGGCATCCCAGCAGAAATCCTGAAGAAAGGCGGGCCTGATCTTCTCAGACACATCCATGCCCTGCTGCTCAAAATATGGGAACAAGAGAAAATCCCTGCACAACTTAGAGATGCCCTAGTTGTCTCCATCTTTAAGAAGGGCGACAAGGCAAACTGTGGGAATTACCGGGGCATTTCTCTCCTCTCTACCACAGGGAAAGCCCTAGCTCGGGTTTTGGCCAACAGGCTTACACCCCTTGCAGAAACCATCCTTCCCGAGTCCCAAAGTGGCTTTCGACCAAATAGAGGCACGATGGACATGATCTTCACTGCTCGTCAACTCCAAGAAAAGTGCAGGGAGCAAAATTTACCATTATACATGGCTTTTATAGACCTTACTAAAGCCTTTGACTCTGTGGACCGTTAATCCCTTTGGCTGGTTCTTGCAAGGTTTGGATGCCCAGAGAGGTACATTCGGGTACTGAGACTGCTACATGACAATATGTCAGCTACAGTCCTCAGTAGTAGTGGAGATGAAACAGAGCCCTTCAGGGTTGACACGGGAGTGAAACAGGGATGTGTCATTGCCCCAACCCTGTTCTCCATCTTCATTACTGCTATTCTCCATCTCACGGACAAACATCTTCCCCATGGAGTTCGGATTATGTACAGACCTGACGGGCGACTTTTTAACATCAACAGATTTAGGGCCAAAGGTCGAACGAACACCATATCCATTATGGAGCTACAGTATGCAGACGATAACGCCCTTGTAGCCCTCTCAGAAGAGGACCTACAGTGTACACTGGTTGCCTTCACGAGGGCGTACAAACAGCTAGGACTAACAATTAATATAAAAAAAAACCCAAATCCTCCATCAATCACCACCAAACAGTACTCCAGACTCACCCCCAAACATCTCCATCGACAACGCTAGACTGGAAAATGTGGACCACTTTCCATACCTAGGCAGCATCCTATCATCAAAAGCCAACATAGATGAAGAAATACAACACCGTCACAGCTGTGCCAGTGGGGCTTTCTCAAGGCTAAGGAAGAGAGTATTTGAGAACCGTGACCTTCTGACAAAGACACAAATCATGGTATATAAAGCTGTCTTGCTGCCCACTCTTCTCTATGGATCGGAGACCTGGACCACATACAGGAGGCACGTAAAAACCCTGGAGACGTACCACCAAAGATGCCTCCGAAAACTCCTCAGAATTAGTTGGAAGGACCGACGCACCAACACCAGCGTCCTGAGTGAGGCTGACATTCCCACTATCACCGCTACTGTTGCTCAACGCCAGCTCAGATGGACTGGTCATGTTGTCCGAATGCCGGATCTCCGCATCCCAAAACAGATTTTCTACTCTCAGCTTGTTGAGGGAAAGCGTGCCCAGGGTGGCCAAAAGATGAGGTATAAGGACAACATCAAAGCAAATCTAAAGCGGTTTCACATGGACCTTGAGACATGGGAGGACGTGGCTGGGAGCAGGTTGGCATGGAGGAGCGCTGTCCACGAAGGTGCTGCGCTTTATAGTAGTGACCTAAATCAAGCTGCTGAGGATAAACGCAAGCACAGAAAGGACAGATTATCAACCAGACACACCCAACCCCACCCCACCACCACTACCTTTATCTGCCCAAATTGCACAAGACAAATTGGGTCTAGGATTGGACTCTATGCTCACCTGAGGACCCACAGAAGCCACAACGGAGGACATCTTACTCGGACACGAGTGACCGCCGATGATGATGATTGCTGTCATATTTGGGCTGGTGCATCTGCTACTAGTCTCTCGCTCATTGACAAGGTTCAAAAGAGAGTCGCAAATCTGATAGGCCCTGAACTGGCATCCAAGCTTCAGCCTCTGTCCCATCGACGAAACGTTGCATCCCTCTGCCTGTTCTACAAGTATTTTAATGGGGAATGCTCTGACAGACTACAAGCACTTGTGCCCCCACGACGTGAACACTCTCGACAAACCCGACAGGCTGCTAAATCCCACCCCACACTGTAGAGATCCCTAGATATAAAAGATCTTTCTACTCCAGTAGTTTCTTGCCCAGAACCGCTAGACTTTGAAATTCCATTCCAGGTCCCTGCTTCCCCAACTGTACTGACGTGCAGAAGTTCAAGTGCAGCGTGAACCAACATCTTGCTTCCCAAATCCCTACATAGTACCCCAGTAGTTGTTGCCCCTGATAGTAGCCCCCTACACCAAAGTGGCAATGTGCTTTGTTTTGGATGAAAATGTAAAAAAAAAAAAAAAAAAAATTGAATCTGAAGCCATGTTTAATTTCAGAAAACTTTCCAATGGGTAGCTATTCTACACAAGTCTTTGGAGATGAAGAATTTTCAGTGGATAGTTGTTCTGCACGCGTTCTGGAATTTATCATTTTTCAGGCAAAGAACAAAAGATCCTTCTTGTGCTGACTAGAAAAAAAAATTGTGTGCTGGAATGCTAAAAACGATTAAATTTTTATGGAGAAATTCAGGCGGTTTTTTATGGGACTACACTGTTGTATTCTATTTTCTTTAATATTGACTACAGTTCCGTTCGGACACACTAGTTTTGATTTATTGGAACTAAAGTTTATATTTGCACCTTGTTTAGTGGCGGCTTGTACAGAAAATATATTTTGTTAAAAATTTCGGGGTTAGAAGAGCGTTTTCCAGAATACAAAAACAAAATTCACCTTTATTATTCCTTATCGAGATTTTAGCATCGTCCCTTTCAAAACGATATCGTTTACTCGACTGCCGTCAGCTAGTTCTACAAAGTGACGCTGATGTTTAAAGTTGGGATCAAAAGTGATAAAATTCCTTCGTAATTACATGTGCCGTTGCTCCACAATCAACAAGAAATTTGTTACTGTCTGTGGAAGTGTCAAATCTACATAAAAATAAAAATGTATGCTCGCTAACGGAGCACTGAACATTTTTAATGGAGAACCATTTTAAATTTTTGTCTCTACATTGGAAACTCTAGTGATTGGCTCGTCCACAATTATAGCAAATAATGTTCGCCCTTTTCTTAGCAGAAAATTTGTTTTCTGAAAAGTTGCGGTTTTTATTCGAGGTAAAGGTATAATTTAATTTGGGTGTTTTTAAGCGGGAATTTTAAAATTTCATAATATTTGTAGATTCATTTTTTCTGTGATCATTTTCTCAGTTTCTTCGTAACTCCTGGGTTCTACCTTGAATTGACAAAAAGTCATGGGCTTTTCTTTTTCTTTTCTACGTTATCACAGTGGTAAACGTCTTAAAATCATTAGGCAACCCTTTAAAGACCATGGAAATTAACAGACTATCGCTAATTACTTCGCCAGACATTTTTAATGAATTTGCTGTTGTTTCGGCTCTTATACTATAATCTGTAACCGTCTCAGCTTCTGTATGTTTTAGAGATGCCATTTCAGCATATTAAGAGATAATTTTGTGGGTTTTCTTTCGATAAATAATGCTCTCTTAATATGTTCAATGGTTTGCAGCCATCGTCCACGACCTCTCGTATTATAAGAGATAGATTTCTGTCATCCAAGCACTGTATTGATTCCGTAAAGACAGTTGCGTTCTTTTCAATAAACTTGGGGTCGTTTCTGTTTTCATGTTGTGCCTGAATTACTGTGTGTAACATTTGGATTCGTAAATATCCTAAAAATCCACTTGCTAAAATTCGAATTTCGATTCTGATCCATCGAAGTAAAGTCTTTCACCGAGTTCATAACCTTTTGAGTTGTAAGCCCTGGTTAGTTCCAGAAGAGTTTCCAATGAGTATCTATTCTATACAAGTCCTGGATATAAAGCATTTTCCAGTGGTTAGTTGTTCTGTACTTGTTCTGGGATTTATGATTTTGCAGGCAAAGAGCAAAAGATCCTTCTCGTGTTGACACGGAAAAATTATGATTATTCATTTTCAATACAATGAGCAAGATTTTCAAAGAAAAATTTTGCACAAGGCCTAAAAATTGGGGAATGGAGGAAAGGCCGGTCATGACTAACTAATGCTGCCTAACTTAGCAAGATCCTGCTTTCATTCTACCTTCATCATATAACTATACATCCGTCAACGTATACATCCTTCTCCGATCATCAAAATCTCAAACTATGACTAATCTACTTAAACCCAATTTTATACAATAAGCGAAAGGGGAGGTTGGAGGTGAGTGAAAAAAGAGAAATTGATATTTCCAATGAAAATAAAGAAAAAGGTGTTAGTATAAAAGTCCCCCAGATACACCGATTTCCTGATTGAAAAAGGTGATGCGGATCAGATCTGTTTATTACTGATACCACTTACGAAAATATCGCAAGGGAACCCGCATCTCTATTAAATCGCATGATCTGTCACATAGTTCGGATCGGAAAAAATAGGGCCTAATGATACCTCTCACACACTAGCTAAGTTATGAACCTGAAATGTCTTAAAATGAAACCTAAGCTAAACTATATACTTGACTTTGAGAAACGAGTCAAGGTTGACATTTGTTTTTGGAACCCAAAATCATCTAGCGTAAGGTACGTCCAAATGCCACTCAAGTCTTGCACCACTACCATGACGACAAACACACGCAATAGACACTCAAAAAAATCAGACAAAGAGACTCTAACCTTTTCGGCCCTAAGACGCAACTTCAAGTAAAAACGGAAGATTCGAATAAGGTCGAGAAGAGCAAAATTCTCAGCTCTGTAAACCACTTTTATGAGAGTCCTCCTCATTACTGCGAGCAAGGTCAGACATATTTGTCTTCTAAGCCCACGTCCAGGATGCGAATCATGAGCCCTGCAACAAACTCACTCGGCAGCACAATGATACGACAACAGCAGAAAGCGTGAGTTAAAGGCTCGTGATCCTTACCACACCGTTTACAAATGGAAAAAACTTGTCAAGCCAGCCGAGTATAGTCTCTTACTAACCCAAAGAGCATTTCGGATGACTAGCCAGGCCAAATATGCCTTGTCGTTAGTGAGACATCCCGATCCGGGCGCCCAAGGCCAAAATCGAGCTACGCTGTAACCTCGTCAAAGCGACCCCCTCAATAGTATCATCCCCAAGAATTTCCTCACTAATACCTGATACAATGCCTTTCGGAACAACAGCAGGGTGTCAGAGACGCGTTCTTTCACCCTTAGAAGGAGTTTCAAAGTGCGACGACACTCTCGATAGAAGGGGCACTCGCCTTAAGGATACCTGTATGCCTCCCTCTCACCCGAGTTCACACTTCTCAAAGCCGGGAAGACTTTTTTAGTGTTTTATTTCCAGAAGACATAGTTTTAATGAATTTGTGTACACATTCGATCTAAGAAGTACAGCCGAAATGTGTGTTGACGAATCTCCATATTTGGCATACCCAGACCGCCCTCAGAAGAATGGTGATAAAAGACCTCGCGACGGACCATATGGGTCTTTCCAAGCCATAAGAACTTAAACAGAGCCTGTTGCAAATGGAGCAGTGTATCCAGCAGGAGTGGAAGAATTGAAAGCCGGTATATGAAGATTAGATATATGCGTGAAGCACTCAGCTCTGCTGTCTCCTTTAACGAAAGATTTCTGCAGATCCACCAACTAGCGGCAGCTCGCACTGCTTTCAAGACTTCTGACTAATTTTTCTCCAACTGAAGATACGGACCGAACAAGATGCCGAGTATCTTGCAAGGCCTGTCACCCTAGCTAAAGGGTCCCCGAAGGGAATCTCCCCTCCAGAAAATAATGCGCAAGCCACAGGACTTGTTGCAGTTAATTTTGGCCCCTGCCACTGCCTCATACAATTTGATTTCTGTACCTACGACACTGCTCTTGACATATTCGTTACAAACACTGTTACATTGTCGACATAGGCGGAGTAATTTACCGTGGTAGAAACGCCCGGCAAAGTGATACCCTGTAGGACCAGATTCATCCTTGCCTATGCAGGAAAGGCTCCAACGAAAGCACATAGAGCATAGAAGATAATGGACAGCCCTGACGAATGGATCGGGATAAACTGAAGGGCTTCGATCTCCTTTCATTGACTTCTACCAGCACCACGAGATGGGCATAAAGGAGGTGAATCCACGAACAAAATTGCGGGCCAAAACTGGCTGCTGATAAAACAGTCTCCAAGTAACGATGCTCCACCCTATCGAAGGCTTTGGACTGATCTAAATTGATCAGCCGGCTTCAGTGTCGACTTTTTCTATGATCAAACGCATCGAATGCAGATTATCATGAATTGTCCTGCCTTTCACGGTGCAAGTTTTCTCGGGGTTAATCAGGCCAGCCAGAATAAGTTGAAGACGATTGGCAAGAACCTTGGCCAAAATCTTTAACTCCGCATCAAACATTGATGATTATCGATAATTATCTAGATAATTATCCCCACCATCTTTCCATTTACGTAACAGCTTCAGGATACCCATGGTAAAGTGGTTGGAGATTGAGCCATTCTTCAACCATGAGTTAAATAAAACTGCCAGCAAGGGAACAAAGATGTGCGACATCCTCAAATACACTTCGTAAGGCAGACTATCAATCATCGGAAACTTGTTAGAGCCAACTCGCTTCAAGGTCTCAGTGACCTCACCCTCCATTATATCGCCTTCGAACCTAGCTGCTTCAATCGCCTAAAGGCGAGGAAAGTTAACCAAATAAGTGTCGAATTGTTCCAATGAGAGACCGAGTTCACTGGTAAAAAGCTTCTGAAAGTGAGACCCACACGCCCCCAGAACGCCTTCGTTTGTGGTCATGGTTCGATCATCCAACAATGTGACACGCGATGTGCCGATCGGTCGTTTATCGAAACTCCTCTGCACGCAATTCCGCGACCATATTTGCCACCTCCTGGGGCATTCGTTTTAATCTAGTCCTAATCACTAAAGCTTGATGTTCCTTTTCTGTCAAGGAGACAAGCTGAGCCTTAATTATGCTTACATTAACACTATCCATCTTCTCTATCGCCCCATATAAACTAGACCTTAGCGCGCTTTAACTGACCAAGATTCTTGGTTGAGTCCTCTGCTAAATTTGGCAGAAAAGGACCTAATGGCATTCTTAAGATTTGCCCACTACTTATTCCCAATTACAATCTCCGTCAATTCTCGCTTTAGAATTAGTAGTAACTCGTTCCGGGTTCCTTGCACATCGAACAATGACGTGTTGAGCTTCCAGTAATCGGCCAACTTAGGCTTAGGTCTATCTAAGTTCAACCGAACGCGAACAAGTCGGTGGTCCGAGTAAACTATGTTATGGAAACTTGGACAATCTAATACTCCTACATCGACTCGCCTAACTAAGAACCAGTCGATATAACTCTAAAGTTGTACCGCATCGCAGTCGCGACTATCTGTTCAAGTCCACACCACATCACGGAGCCTTTCATTTCGGAACTTGTCAATAAGATCAAACTTATCAAGAAACTCGCGAAAATAAAAGGCATCCCGATCCTTGTTAGTGCCCCTAGATGTTAACCCCAAGAGATCTAAATCGGGATCAAGGACCGTGTTCCAATCTACCGCTAAGATAACAGTTCGGAAAGTACTCATAAACTGCTCAATCCGACGAAGGAAAGCTGCAAGCCCATCAGGGCTATTAGACGCATAAGCAACAATAAAACGAAAAAACCCCACCTTTAATGGTAACATCCAGAACGCACAGTCTTCCTTCCGGATCTAGGAAGCACAGGTCACATGATGCATCATCCAAAAACCTTCTCACTAGCCAAATACCTCGGGAGCGAGAATTAAAGTACACTGAGTAAGCGCAAATAAAGCCTTTGGAATTTCAGCTCCTCTAGACCTTTTCCCCAACCTCGACATACTTGTCCCTACCCGGATTATTTGCTAACATGATCTCCTCTAGCATTTGGTCTAGAGTAAGGCAGCATGGAGTCTTCTTCCCGGATATAATCTGTCAAGGCTCGCGATCACGATCTTCCGGGGTAGCATCCTGTTTAGCAGTTTTTTTTGGGGGGAGGGAGGGGGAGAGTTGGGTTCCCTCACGGACAGGGAAACTCTTAAGTGTTGTCCCACTCTTGTCTTCGGGTTTGGTTGAGGTCTCCCTTGGGGGCACTCCATGGTGATGTGTCCTATCTCACCACGCGCTCAACAAAACGGCCGCCTGTCCGCAACGATGATAAGGAGTTTCTCATCACCCACATTCAAGTGATAGGGGATTTTAGCAAACTCCTTTTTATCAAGTAAAATATCGAACGTCCAAATGCCTTGGTATTCCTCATTTGACACGGCCACTATTTCATCAAATTTAAGGAGGAATGCACCAAGGTGCTCACCCTCCACGTGGAACGAGACATTGAAAACAGAGACTGTTGTTCTTCGTTTTCCCATGTATTCAGTACGTAAAACGAACTCTGACGTAATAATCTGTTTGGGAGATTTCCATGCACTTGTCTACAGTCTAAAAATATATAATACGCTGAGGGGAGGGTCTATGTTCCACTGCCGCCAGCAGCTTGTAGACAATGTCAGAGCTAGCTCGAATGACATTTTTAGTCTTCCTGTCAACCACGAAGGAGACAAGACTTTTTAAAAAAAATACTCCCCAGCTTTGGTAAGTTGACGGGCAGTCCATTGTCAACCACAAGGTGCCCGTATTCGTTAGCCTTTTCAACGAATTCTGTAACATTAATCATTACTTTCGGCGGCTTGTTCCATTCCGAATTATTAGGGGTGGAAAATGTGACCTCCGACCCTGTTTCATTAGTGTCCATTGAAGGCAACATACGGCCTGCTACGGCCATAACCGAAGTCCGTGATAGTAATAAAAATAATTTTAACAATAACAGTCAATAAATAAATAAATAAATAAATAAATAAAACAACGCATAAAAACAATAACGACGGCGACGTCAAAAGAAAGACTTACTTTTCAATATATAATTAACCACGTGGCCTAATTATTCTCCAGGCGATGAGCAACGTAAAGAACATGTTAACACGAAAACATTATGTGATTCAATTTAAATGATTCAATTTTTATGGAGCAATTCTGATTTCTGATTGGTTGCTAGCAGAACGTGGTTCCATTTGATGCGTCTGTTCCTATCGGCAGCGTTTATAAATAAAATCTCCCAACTTTCGTCTGACTTTGCTCCATAACGCCTATTATTGTTATTTTTTTGTTGTTAAATTTCTTCTTCTTCTTCTTCTTCTTCTTCTTCTTCTTCTTCTTCTTCTTCTTCTTCTTCTTCTTTCCTCGACGTTTCGTTGAATGAAGCAGTTTTTTTCCCTTATTTCCCCCGCTTACCGTCGGCCATGGCGATTGCCAGCTGTGTGCAGTCGGGTGATAGTAAAGAAAATGAAGAAACGACTAATGCAGGTTGGAAGAAACCACCAACAGCCAAAATTAATGTTCAGAATTTTATTGCAGAAGCAAAAAAAAAAAAAAAAAAAAAAAAAATGCACGAAGTATGTAATCGAAACCGGCATAACATTAGACTACAGGAATTTGCGAAGAGAACAATTGAGAGAAAGTAATAAAAAAAAAAACAAAACAAAAAAACAAACAAACAAAAAAACTGATAAGATCCACAAAGGACACCGTAACGAAGCTGATAGTTCACAGTTGGCACGAAAGCCGAAAGAATTACAAAATCCAGAGGCTACAACAACAGGTCTACGCTATCTATATGCATATAAAAGTGAAAGTGTCTGTGTATCTGTATATCTGTGTGTCTGTGTACATTTCCCTACGCAATAACTCTGTCAGTTTTTAGTCTACAGACTCAAAATTTGATATACAGGTTACTGAGATTTGGGGTTAAAGTTAAACGATTTTACCTTTGAGAACTCTACCAAACTCCTCCCACAATTTTGGGTTTACGCACTTGAAATTTTAGATATAGGTTCCTTGGACATGGATCTAACTTAATAACTTGATTTGAGCCCAAAACAATGAATTTTAAGAGGTCATAATGGGGGTCAAAGTAAAAATAAAATTGACCTCTGCGGTCTCTTCCAAATTACTTAGACAATTTCTGGTCTAAATATTTGAAATTTTACATAAAGCGTATTCAGAGATAGGACAAGCCTTTTCATCAGTTTGGGTCGAAAAGTTTTAGTTACCAATATATAAATGTATGTATGTATGTCTGTTTGCATGTCTGCCTTAAACTTTCAATAGAGACGACGGATTTTACCAAGATCAGTATCGTTTTAAAGTTCGACCTTTCATACAACAAATATCGAAAAATTGGCTAAAAACATTGATATCTTCCCCTTCAACTAGGCACTTTTCTACAGGGGGGGGTAACTTTTTTCACCAATATTTTTTAAAGTTATCCTTTCCTTTAGATTGTCTAACCTTAATTTTAAAAATGTCGCTTCCGGTTTGGCGGTGGTCGTAACAGCATAAACGTTAGGTTTTACCCAGTTTTTTCCTCCTTTGCGGTACGGATTCGAGCCTGCCTTCCTACTACCACTTTTTTTTTTTTTTTTTTTGCATAACATACACACCCAAACACCCGGGCAACGCCGGGCGCCCATGCTAGTTTAAAACTAAAGATGAATGTCTCGCCTTATCAAAAAATATGATAATGACCGAATATGTTCTCAGAATGGAATACATGGGAAGATGGCGGACCAATGTTTCAATTTTCGAAGAGCTTGGCGTGGTCCCTAGTGAATATCTAGTTGCATATCTTTTAAAATTCGGAATAGACGTTGATCACTGCAATGGAGTATGATCATTCGACATTCTACTAAACAAAGAAGTCTTTTTAAATATCTCTGACTACATAGAAGCAGGGACTGGAAAGCTACCGATAATTGTCGCGGGGAGGAGACCAGCATGTTGGATATGCGGGATAGTGGGGCACCTGACATACATGTGTCCCAGCAGCTAAACCCAACCCCCAAAATCGTGTTTTAGAATTTCTGGAGACCAAAGCACAAGATCAAAAACCTACGGCATCAAATATCTATACCAAAAAAGATACTATCCCTCAAACTGAAGTCACCCCACATGATTTCGGAAATAAAATGCAATATAGAAAAGTAATCTCCACAAAAAATGATGAGTTGAAACTTGCTCCCCACAATATGCCACAAACCCTCACTAAAGAGGAAAAACTCGAGATTACGACCAGCAAAGACTCGAGGGAAACAAGTTTAAAGAACTTCTAAAATTAAAGAATTGTTAGACGATAAACGATTTACAAAGGGTGGGGGGAATAAAAAATCGCCCCCTTTTCTAGAATCTCTTGTTTCGGAAAAACTCGAGTCTCTTCCCAAAGAAAACGACTCCCCTTGCTAAACTGCCACCCTCAGTAAATTCTTCACTCCCAAACAGAGAAAGAAAATTGACATCCTTAGGTTCCTTTTTAAGAAACTTAAGACTCCTAAACCTTCTTCCTTTAGTACCTATGCAATACGCCTCAAAACACCCCAACACCTTCTCCTATGAAAACGGACATGCCCCTCCCATACAACCCATCCCTCTCACCACTCCTCCAAACAAAAAAAAAAGACAAAGAAGCCCTTTTACTTAACTAGAAGCTAGAGAAAAAAAAAAGGCAACACCGTTTTACACAGGAAAATCTGTTTGTCAAATTACGCCGGAAAAAGAGGCAATTATGAAAGCGCATGAAAAAGAATATAAAAACTTACTCGCTTTTAAAAATTAAAAAAAAAGAAGACTTTTATAATGCGGAAGATTTCCAAAAAGCTAAAAGGGTACTAACAGTTGTAAAACCAAGAGAGGAAGCAAATGAACTTTGAACTATGATGGAGGAAGAAAACAGTGCGTTTGATGTTTTTCCTCCCATCGCTTTTTTTACGACGCGGAAATTTCCGAATTTAAAAATCGTTTGTTGGTCAAGTCCCTATTAAAATGCACCCATCGCTAAATAGAGCTATAAAGCTAATATTCCCCTTATACATCGGCGGTCTGTCCCAGGATGGGAGCATCACTAATGTGATTACCACTGGTTCCATGGGGACAGCTGTTGGTGTCTTGACACCGTCAGTGTTCGTTCAGGAAACCCAACCCTAAGTTACTGCAATGGCCTTGAAATTAGCCAGCCTGAATTCTCGCGGCTTGCAGGATGCCTCTCGTAGTCTTAGAATTGCACGCGACTCTCAGAGTGAATATATGCTGTTTGCAGGAGACCCACTTTATTCCTAATGATTATCAGAGTGTACTGCCTAGATACTTTCAGCTCTATTTAGCACATTTTGATTCCCACTCAAGGGGAGTCTCCTAGCTAGTTAAACGCACTTTTAATGTGTCGTCTGTCCCAATATTTGCAGATCCGGAAGAAAGGCTGTGCGTGCTGGATGTTACCGTAAAGGATGTGGCATTTCGATTTATTGAGGTTTATGCGGCCAATAACCGTCCTGAGCTGGTTTCCTTTTTTTCAGCGGATCGAGCCCTTTATGAATTCGTCCCATCGGATAGTTTTAGCGGGAGACTGGGACGCGATCCTGGATCCAATTTAGATCGCGAGGGCAACTCCTTAACGGCTATTAACCAGAACCAGGATATTAAAGCATTTCAAGACTTTATCGACAAGTTTGATCTTGTCGATAAATTTCGAAATGAAAAACCCAGGGACGTAGTATGGACTCGAACAGGTAGACGCGGCTCTGATCCGGTGCAACTTTCGAGTTACATCGATCTGTTCTTAAGAGGGTCGACCTAGGGTTTTTAGATTGCCCAAATTTTCACAATATAGTTTAATCGGATCACTGGCTTATCCGAGTTCGGGTAAATTTATATAGTGTTAAACCAAGAATGGCTGGGTACTGGAAGTTCAACATGTTCGACTTGAAGGACTTACTAACTATACAGAAGGAACTGTCGGGGACTATAATTGTGAATAAGTGGTGAGGTCACCTTAAAAAAAGTTATTAGGTCCTTCGTTGCCGATTATAGTTGCCGACTCTTAGTTTTAGGGTAGCGAAAGCGACTCTAGAATCTAGATTAGAACCAGCGGGAGAGGAGGGGATAGTTGTACTTATACTATAGTTAACGCTGAACTGTACTCCTTGGATCACAGGGAGTACTAGGGATACGTAATTAGGGCGTTAAAAAGAGTGCCGAACGAGGCAAAAACGTCTACTTTACTGCGTGCGGAAGAGCGTCGACGATCTACTGATCGACATATTGCCAGTGTCACATTGCCAGCGAACGAACCGTGACCACAAACGGCAGGATCTTGGAGAGTTTTCGCTCTCATTTTCAGGATCTTTTTTCGGCATTTCTTTTTATAATAGAGATTAATTTCTGCATTAATTAAAGTATAATATTTATGCGTATTTTTCGACCGGGCAGCGCTAAACGGCCTGCTATATATATATATATATATATATATATATATATATATATATATATATATATATACATATATATGGGGAAATATGTTTATATAATTATATTTCACCTTTTATTCATACCAGTCCTTTTACTTCATGAAGCTCAATGTAACCAATGTACAGAGCATATATAAATAAATGACAGAAGTCTGTATTCCAAATTTCCAAATGTTAACCATCTAACCATTTATTTCTTTAAGTATGTTGAAATGCACAATTCTTTACAGCACCTGTTTCGTAGCGCCGAATCATTCATGTAATTATTTTGCCAATATTTGTGTAGTTTACTAAAACAAAGAACGTTAATTTAAATGCTTGATACATTATATATATTGATGTAACAAATTAATACCTGCTGTGTTAATAAGAAAGGTCCTGCTTCATAGACTGTGAAACTTTGGACAAATTGTTTTTTCTACGCGCCGATGAAGTCCATTTGTGCAGAATTATAATTGATGAATTATTATATACTTGCATGCAAACATTAGGAGTTTAAGCCATTGTATGCAAGATGTTACCAATAAAAGATAAACATTTTGAAAATTAGTAAATACTTGTGTTTTTTTTTGTTTTTTTTACATGGAGTTCACCATTTATCAAGGCCTAAGGGCCACTCGGGGATAAGGGTTATTGTGTGTACAGTAATCAATGCGATAGTGTAGTAATAGTGTTGGAGAATTGATAAAGTGTCATTACTTAAGGGGGCAGTTCATAAGAAATTTGCTTGTGTTGGACTTGAAGACATCCAGGTTGAAGTCGGGGAGGGAAACAGGCAAGCGGATCAGAGTTCCACAGGCGTGCAGTTCTAAGAAAGAAGCTTTGTTCGTGGAATCTACGTTTTGATTTAGCCACAGATAAGGAGTGGGGGAAATTATTGACGGTGGTTTCAGCTAGTCGGGTGTTTTTTGAAAAAGATTGGCGAGGGGGGACCAGAGAATGGAGCTCAGACGAGCACTTGCCATGGAAATAACGATAGAACAAAGACAGGCTCGCTACGTCTCTTCTGTGGGAGAGAGGTTGCAGGGAAGAGAAAAGGGCATCCTCTACCAAGCCACGAAGTCTATTGTGTACTCTGTCAAGGCAGAATAGGCTGTTTTTAGCAGCTCCTGCCCAGATGTGGCAGCAGTACTCCATCTTTGGGCGTACTTGGCTTTTATATAGATAGAGAATTGCATCATTAGTGAGATATCCTCTGGAGCGGTAGAAGGATCCCACCATCTTTCCAGCGACCTTGGCAACAGACTTGATGTATGTGTCCCATTATTGATCAGGAGTAAAGGTCAAACCCAGAAGCTTATCAAAACATGGGGCCTCCCCTAGACGAGAGCCATCCATTTCAATTGATGCCAGATGGGGATCAGAGCGTTTATGATGTAGAGGTAGGAGCTTGGTCTTAGATGCATTAAAGGTAACGAGCCACATCTTTCCCCACTGTACCACACGCTCAAGATCAGAGGAGAGAGAATCAGAGAGAACATCATCATTTACGGCCTTTGATGTGTTGCCATAGATAGTCGTGTCATCAGCATAGATGTCAACGAAATATTTTAGTATGTGTTTAGGGAGATCATTGATGTAGATCAGGAAGAGAGTTGGGCCCAGTATGGACCCCTGAGGGACTCCAGCATTAATACTGTGGGCCTCTGATTTTTGTCCATCAACCACTACTCTTATGAGCCTATCAGAGAGAAATGATTTAATGATTGAGAAAACATTTCCAGTTATATCGTAGCTGGAAATCTTGTGTAGTAGGCCTTTATGCCAAACCTTATCGAAGGCCTTTGATATGTCAAGAGCAATTGCTCTAGAAATAAAGCCTTTGTCGAGAGATTCGCTAATCCCATGAGATATAACCGTTAGCACATCTGCTGAGATCTAGCAGAACGGAACCATATTGCGTGTGCCTATTCTTTTTAATGTGGTCTCTTTAATATATATATATATATATATATATATATATATATATATATATATATATATATATATGCATATATGTGTGTGTGTGTGTGCGTATCTATGCATTCACAAAATTACAATTTCTTATATGTTTTTGTCATTTATTTCGTAGAATTATAAATAAAATAATGTAATTAACATCCTTTTGTTACTTAATCCCCAAAACAACCTTTAACAACGGGTGAATCGTCGCAGCTCATTGGTAGAGTGCCAGACTGCGGATGCTGGTATCATGAATTCGATTCGAACTCATACTGATAACGGCCGACAGTTAAAAACAAGCATCTTCATGGGGATACTTTTTATGCACGTAATTATATTTAATAAATAAAGGGGTGACTCAATCATATATCTATATACTATCAGGCCGCTCGGCATTGCGCAGTTGTAAAATACGCGTTAATGTGATATTTTGATTAATGCAGATTTCGTATTTATTATGATACTAGACTACCCGTGACCCGTTGGGTCAGTATGTCATATTAGCTATGGAATTAATGTATGAGCGTGACACTTGTGATGTAAAGAAAATATTTTTTGACATAACTGAAACATTTCTATCAAAGTATATTAAAATGAAAAGAGAATATAGATAGATTTCTATGAGTCGTTCTGTTTATAATTGTTTTTTTTTTTCAAAAACAAACAAACAAAAAAACTTACAGCCATTGAATTATAAGTGGTTTGCCATACTTATAGGTAATATGCACTGAACAGATACCATAATAAATTTTAATATATCTTTTGACAAGCTTCTGGGCTTGACCATTACTCCTGATCTTAAATGGAACACGTATATCAAATCTGTTGCCAAGGCCGCTGGAAAAATGGTGGGATTTTTCTATCGATCCAGTAGATATCTCACTGCTGATGCTATTCTCTACCTATATAAGAGCCAGGTACGTCCAAGGATGGAATATTGTTGCCACATCTGGGCAGGAGCTGCTAGAAAGGACTTGTCCTGCCTTGATAGAGTTCAAAATAGACTTCGTAGCCTCGTAGGAGATGTCATTTTCTCCTCCTTGCAACCTCTATCTCACAGAAGAGATGTTGCGAGTTTGTCTCTGATGTATCGTTATTTTCATGGAAAGTGTTCAACTGAGCTTCAATCTATGGTCCCCCCTCGCCAAACTTTCACAAGAAACACTCGTCTAGCTGTAAACACTATCAATAATTTCCCCCACTCTTTATCTGTGCCTAAACCTAAACGTAGATTCCATGAACAAAGCTTCTTTCTTAGAACTGCACGCCTGTGGAATTGTCTTCCGTTTTCCTGCTTTCCGGCTGACTACAATATGGTTGTGTTCAAGTCTAAAGTAAATAAGTTCTTGATGAGCCGTTCCATATAAGTTATTAAATTTACCAAATTTTCATTACTAATGATTACTATATTGACCAATTTCTACTGTACACTCTTTAACCCTTATCCTTGAGTGGCCTCTGGGCCTTGATAATGTGGTGATGCCTTTGTAAAAAAAAAAAAAAACGCGAAAAAAAAACAAACAAACAAAAAACAAACAATTAGGACGCTGAAAACGTACACAGTAAAACAATACGTTTTATTGTCGCGTTAATTATTTGTTTATGTACGCATGTGCAACCGGAAGTCGTAAACCGGATGTTGGGTTACACCACCAATACAAGTTTATTTGAGTTTTACAATTATACAAATTATATTTTACACGATATATAGTAATGATTTAAAAAGTTAAAAAAATATTCGTGCTTACGATTTAGTTTTTTCTTTGACATTAATGCTTGAGCTTGAAGACATGTTCGCTGCAAGGCTAAAAATTAAAACATGAACTAATAGCTATTAAGTTATGCATGCATAGTCGTAATGCCGTCGTTCAACTTTCACCTCGCAAATTCCATTTTTAAAAATTTTTTTCACATTTTGCACCGTTTTTTCCCGGCTAAAACCCAAGTATAAATTTCGCATGTGTCCGAATACCCTATATATTAAGTTTCATGTTTGTAGATCAAAAATAGTCAGAAGAGTTTAGTAGGCAATTTTTTTAAAAATAAATATATATATACTTATGCATAAATATATATAGACAGAAAAAAGTTAAAGAGCTACGAAGACGGGAATGATACCAGTAAAATTAGCAACCTTTTGTGCTCAGAATGTATTTTTCTACATCATCACCATTATCAATGCACTTTTGCCAGCCTCTTTTGATGACATGGTCGTAAAAGTTCAGAGCGCGCTTTGTCACTCACATCTCTGTCGCTACTCTGAAATCGACGAACCCATCTCCTAACTGTGCTGGCGTCAACAGCATCGGCTTCGTATACGTTAAACAGATGCCGGCGAATGTTAATCAGTTCAATATTTCTGCATGAGGGAAGGAGTTTAATGATGTATCTCTGCTTCTGATACACGTTCACGACAGGAGTTGTTTTCATCGCCAATATCTGTAACAGAGAGATGAAAGTTTCATGTATTAAACGCATAAGTTCAGTCATCATAACAATGCAATGATCCATTCGGGCGAAATAAAAAAAATAGGAGGCATTACTTTTGGTACGCCCCTTGTACTTTGTCTAGTATACAGTATAATAAAAAAAATAACAAAGAAAGTCTTACTCCCGCGCAATTCTCGTTTAAACACACTTGCTCTATCTAGATATTGAGCATGTTTTAATTACTATGTACAAATTACCAGATATGATACTGTGTTTTTACTATTATGAATCTTGGACAACATGAAGCAGATTTTTTTTGTATAAAATGTAATAACAAAGGATAGTTATTATATTTTCCCGAATAACATACTCTTTAAACATACCTACTCTATCCAGGATATTGAGCATTTTGGTGTGACTAACGTATACCATTCATCAGATATAATACTGCATTATTATTCGGATGGCATCCGGTCAACACCATCTGCTTTCTCTAGTATACAGCATAGTAAATAAAGGCAAAGAATTTCTTTCTCCCGGACAACGCTGCTTTAAAGCACAATTGGTTTATAAGGGATATTGAGGGGGTTTTGATGATTATTTAGCACTTTCAGGATATGAGGATTTATTATTACTATTGTGATCCCAGGCAACGTCGAGTACATTTTATTGACTAAAATAATAAAACAAAACCTGTTTTATTTTTTTCACTGGAAATGCGGATTTCAAACATATTTACTCTATCTAGGATATTGAACATTCTTTTATTACTACATACGACTTGTGGGAGATTAGACATCGGGATTTTTTCAAGCTCCAAAAAGTAACACATATACGCGAAAGTAATAATCTGGAAACTCCTTCAAACAAGGAGACAAGCAGCTAGAACATTCAGACTTCACCAGCCGCACCTGCACGCACAAAGAAACCCCAAGGTCTACTCAACACCACAACCGGGCCTTTTGCAGGGATGACAAGGCGAAAGGTACCCAGTGACTCACATGCTATCTTCATCAAATATGTACATATATGTAAGCGTTACAAAAGCTGAGGTAACGCACGAACATACACAATACTACACTGCTAAATACTAAAATACGCACATATCCACACAATGAATATTTTGATTTGTAATTATTAATCATTTAATTTAAGCAAGTATTAAACTATAAACAATTTCATTACTGAAAATAACTTCTATCTTTTTATTTCTTACATAAAATTGTTTTCTTATAAACTTCAGTATTTTTAATTTTTTCATTCATAAAACTATGTTTATGCTTGAGGTAGCACTTGTTACCTGGTGATTCTTATATTATTTCAATGTTTTATATCATTTTATTATTCTACCATTCTCTCTCTCTCTCTCTCTCTCTCTCTCTCTCTCTATATATATATATATATATATATATATATATATATATATATATATATATAATTACTTCATTTACTCACATAAAATTAATATACGAAAGTATAAATTTATGCGTAAACTTTAAGTATTTACTTCAAAAGTGCTCAATACGTAGGTAGGGCTAGTTAGTAATTTATAAAATATATATGGCGATTAAGCTACATGGATGGATGAAACGCGGAATATTCAGTGTTCAGTATTAATCGCCATATATATTTTATAAATTACTATATATATATAAGTAAGATGTAGATGTACATACACATATATACATATGTGCATACACACATGTACCCATATACACGTATATACAATTATATGAATATACATATTCATAAAAATATAAATATACACACAAATATAGACATCCACACCCACACACACACACACGCACACAACATATATATATATATATATATATATATATAAATATATATATACATATCTAGTATTTCTTCTAAAACACTTCTTCCAAATACTAACAGCCATTTCTATAAGGTCTGACGAGGCTGTTGGATCGTAAACATGGTCCAACATCCGAAACATATGTAACCAAACAGATAAAACGGCAATAAAAAAATAAAACACATATTTTCTCTGCAATAGTATTGAGCACTCTCTTCCGGTTTTTACTAATTACCAGTTTTACCATATATATATATATATATATATATATATATATATATATATATATATATATATATATATATATATATGTATATATTAATGCCGTCAATCTGTTTTCAGATTATTTTTATAGGCAGTTAAAATTGTCATAGGCCCTTAAAAAATTAGTATGTTATTGCTATACACCTTATAAGATGATTACCTACTTATTATGATTTCAGGTTCAAATGAACAGCTACAGCAGGAACTGAAATACACCCTATTAAAGTCTGATTGTCACAGCTAGTGAATTTCAAAAATACAATCTGGGCGCGGGGGCATTTTAGAAGAACGATATGCAATAAAATTCTGTTTTGAACTTGGAAAATTACCGCAGAAACGTATAGAGTGCTTCAGACTGCTTTTGAACCATTTTGCATGAATCTTGCATCAGTTTTTGAATGGCATAAGAGATTCAAAGAAGGCAGGGAGTGTGAGGGATGATGCGAGGTGTGGGAGGAGTAAGGAAGTCAGAACACCAAAGTTGATTGACCAAATAAAAAATTTCAATGATAAGGGACCGTCATGTGTCTATAGAGATTTCAGTGCGGGAACTGTTCACACAATTATTCATGAAGAACTGAGGATGCGGAAGATTTGCTTGAAGTTTGTTCCAAGGCTGCAGTCCACAACTCCATCCTTGTTACAGACTATTTGACCAAGATGGGCATCAAGACAGCTCCTCACACTCCTATAGTCCAGACTTTGCTTCCTGTGACTTTTGGTTATGCTCTGAGCTGAAGGAAAACATTAGAGACTATCGTTATGAAACAATTAAAAAGATGAATAAGGCTGTGACGAGCGTCATCGACACGCGCACACAAGACGACTTCCATGTGGCACTTCTAGAAGTCGTTGGAACGGTACAACAAGTGCATTGTAGCCGGAGCAGATTACTTCGAAAGGGTCTTCAGTTTCCTGTGTGTACTATCAATAAAAGCTCCCATACAAAAAAAGTCTGGAAACTTATTAAAGATATCTTGTATATAGAGTGGAACGATAAAATTGTCGCCTTAGAAAAAGACCACATGATTTCATTTCCGGTTGAAAAAAAGTCGGTTTTCTGTTTTTGCTGCAGACCATCTACTAGTTGGTCAGTTGTGTACAAATTCCAAGAGCCATAGGAGCTTTCAATCATGTTTGCAAGTGACACAATGTTCAACGAGCGAGATCGGAGATGCGGCGCTGTACAGCTCATGCTCTCTACCGATCTAAGTTATGGCAACAGGACTACTGCCAACACCCTCAAAATGCAAATCCGAACGGTTCAACGCTTGAAGGCACAGCTCAACAAAGTTTCTGGCCACGGTTATGGTCTCGGGTGTGGTTTCAAGTGAAGGCCACATCATGCCACCTCACATCTTCGAAGTTGGCTTGAAAGTCAACACGAAAGTCTACATGAATGTGCTGAAGAGTGTGGTGATCCCCTGCTGCAAAGCTAGCCTGATCGTCAAGTATTTGCCAAGCTCTCGCCGTATGTGGAAAAGATATACTCTGAGTTCCGGCCCGTATCGAGACAGTGATTGAGGCTGAAGGCGGCTACATCGAATAGATGTCAGCTCTACTACATAATCAAGCGGTCTGAATTGATTGTTTTCAATAAAAGTTTATAATTAAAGCTGTAGTGTTGTTTTTTTTTTTTCAGGGACAAAAATTTATTGTTCCTCTTTGTATATATAAAGATATTTTCTCTGTGATAAAATGTTTAATAAGCCAAGTCAGATATATTAAAAAAAATGAGCAAACATTTATTTGTTCGTAAATCAAACTTTTCAACGTCATAGCGCCCTCGTCAGAATATAAATACTTTGTTAACTTTTCTTTTTCTTTTCTCCTGGCATGGTGCCGCTATTCGTTCATTTTCTTCCTACCTTAAAACAATAACTTTTTGTTCCAAGTCATATTAAATGTCGGCGAGGTTCTTTTTTATACACAAAGACGCTACAAAATGGCCTATAGCATTGCCAGGGACCACCCTACAGACTTTTTTTTTTTTTTTTACACAGTGATCACCACTTATCAAGGCCCGGAAGCCACTCAGACTTATCAGATATGATACTGTACTGTAACTATTATGACCTCCAGGCAACTTTGAGTAGATTTTGTTGTATGAAATAATATAGCAAAACAGTGACATTTTTTGTTCAAGGTGAAATGGCCTTTAAACATACGTGCTCCATCAAACGTATTGAGCACTTTGGGTTGACTAACATATACTTTTTACAAATATTGTACTGTATTATTTCTATTTTGGATCGCGCGTAGCACCATGCACATTGTCCAGTCTACAACATAATAAAAATAACAAAAAATCCCTTCGTCTCACCTGGAGAAAAGAACCCAAATAAATCAAATATAAAAAAAGCGGGAAGAAAATCCTCGCATTTCGCGGCTATAAAGCTAAACTGAACGGGGTTGTTTTCCCACATTTTCTTTCCAAGCCAATCTCATTTTATGGCTATCTGCACAACTATGTGACCTATTTTGTCCTTAAAAACGTCTTTGTTTCTAGCAATCACAAACCTTCTTGGCCAGACAGGCTTGACTGGTCTCACTTGTGTTATTTTTAATTTATTAGCCATTACAATTTATTTTGTGGCTCCCCCCATAAAAAAAAAATCACCTAAAAAAATAATCGGATTTTTAAATAAAATTCTCTTATGTCAGGATTTTCCAGAGCAAAAAAAAAAAAAAGAAAACCAACAACGAATATTGTAAACTCAATCTACGCGTTTTACGATGACAATTACCTTTTTTTTAAACTGAAGCGTGACAGACAAAGGAATGGGTGGAGTAATATATTAAAAAAATGCGCACTCTAAAGAATGACGTAGAAATTATGTTTCGCCAGTGTTCGTGTAGCTAGCAAAGATTATCCTCGGTGTCTAAAATGAAAATGCTTCAAATGGTTTCTGCGCATATATGTCTGAATTAATTAAAGTGTGCACTCACCTGAATTAAGAAAAGCAAATAAACAATATTCTAACCAATCGAATGCATTTTTCTGAACTACTCATTTGATCTATTTTGAATGAATAAAAAGACAGATTTTCTCCAAAAAACAGTTAAGCCGAAATCCACGACTGAGCTAAGATCTACGTTGCCTCAAGCCCCCCCCCCCAGCCCTTTTGTCACGCCTTGAGGTTGTTGCTATGTTAACTTATGCATACACACACTCATATGAATACACACGTAGACATTAACAAACACACAGACACACTGTGATACTATCCCAATTGTGGTGGAGAAAGAGGAAAAGAGATATAACAAAAGCAAAGAGGAAATAGGTTTGTCGGGGAAACAAAGAAACATAAAAGAAAGCTGGGTAATGGTTTTTGGTCAAGGCGTGGCAATTATTAAATCAACAAGATGTGGCAGTTATTAAAATGACAAAGGACTGAACAGCAGCCATGAATATATTTTAGTTGGTTTTAGGAGTGACTGAGTTTTGTTTTACGAGTATTTTACGATAGTTGGGGGCGGTTTTGCGACAGTCAACGACAGTCAAAAGTGCTTAATGGGACGCAGTTGATGGGAGTCGTGAGTTGATAGTAACAAGTTTGACAGTAGAAGCCATACCGTGGCTTGGATAAGGTCGAGGGAACTTTGGGAGATCGAAATAAACTGACAGCAACTGGCAAATACAGCCTCGACAGTAGATGTAGATGTAGATGTTAGCACTTAGAGAGTAGTTTACCACGATGGTGTCACGCACACACCCAAAGTGCAACGAATACTTACAAGAAGTGTCGGAGTCTGTGTTTGCCTTTGGAATTGTTATGTATTTTTTATACATTTGTGAACCTGTGCGCACCTCTACCATAATCGCCAGTGTGAGAAGAGACGATGCGGTCACAACAAGGGAAGATGAACAAGTCAACGGTAAGCAACGTTTGGACTGGTGGCATTATTGAGTTAGGGACCACGTGACGTTACAACACAACGCATTAACTTTCTCCTATTATAGTCTGCTCATAAAAAAAAACATTATAAAATATTCATTTTAAATATTCTTGGTTTTATCATTGAACTTTCTACAATGAAAACAAATGAACATTTACACTTATTAATAACGTTTAATGAAATATAATAATTAAATAATAAAGTGAGGAATGTTTGATTAAGATTTTCAGACCAGCGTATAATTCACGGCTTTAAATTATCAACTCAACGTTTTTTGATATCTCGGCTAATAAACACTTCGTTTTTCAAATTAACAAACATTCTATGTTTTCCTATCTACCTATAATTCCATAATAAACATGCATAAAAGTATTTTTGTGAATTGATGATTTTGATTCTATTATTTTGCTTGTGTTTATTATAATAACAGTTCTTTTATCCACATATATGATCATAAACTTAAAAAAAACAGTTTTCACTAAAAATGTCCCCCCCAAGTCAGCTCTCTCCTCACACTTCTCCTAAATTGGAACCCCTAAAAAGGGAAACTCCAAATCTGTACTGCTATTCATATGTAACATAGCGTGGAAGGCCGTATGCAAATATTGAGCCGTGAGTGAAATGACGTCACTGTAAGGAAAAAGAAAACTATAAAAAGGAGAGAGTACGTACGAGAAGACGGTCATGTTGGAGACGTGGATGACGTTAGAGAGCCCGTTAGAGATGTGGGTGACGTCACAGCCGTAACGAGAAGTCACACATGGTGGGAGAATGAAAAAATAATAAATGTCCTTGTTATAACATGAAAAATCGAGTTCTTTCCTATTTTTGTCTACTTTGCGACTAAGGCTACAACGTGTTGGGTAACGTAACAAAATAACGTCTAAATCAGCGAAGTAAAACAAGAAATAAGAAAGATAACGTCTCAAATTGAACAGTTTAATAGTGGTGTGGTACCTGGCCTTTGTAGGACCATTAGTCTTTTGGGTATTGCCAAGAACTACCCTAACGATTTAATATAAATTGTCTATAAAAATTACGTTATGGTGAAAGAAGTAATAAATCATATTAAACAAACGTGTGTTATAAAAATATTATAAAATAAAAATAGACTTGCTAGATTTTAGGTTTACGACGATTTTCATTGGTTGAAAATGTTAAGTTAACACATTCCTATGAACACACTAATTGCTTTTGGAAATAAAGATGAAACCGCATCTTAATTAAATTGAGAAAGAAAGTGGGTGGCTACTTAAACCAGTCGCTTTTTAGCATTCATTTGAATCGCACCCCTGTTACTGCACTTAAAAAATATAAAAATAAAACGTATCAATCGACGGAGAAAGAATGGAAATATTTTTTTAAACTTTAAACGTATTTTTGGAAATTTTTAAACGTAATTCGATATAATTAAACGAATTTTTAAGTTTTTAACCGATATCAATACAGATTTTAAAGTTTTTTTATACATAAGAAAAGAGATTTTAAAATTAATTTGGGTTCAAATTAAAATCGATTTATATAAGGAAAATTTTTTTTCGAAATTAGATCTTAAATTTAAATAATTCAAAGTTTAAAATTAGGTATTACATCATCCGATAAAAAAAGGGGGGATTTAACAAAACGAGATTGAAACGTGAATTCGCGGGGTATATATACTTCACACTTCCGGTTATAAGATAGACGAATATTGGCCGAAGAGAGCTTGATAAGGATACCTTAAACAGGCCTTATTATCGGGCTTGAAACCGACGGCACCAATGATCTATCTCAACTAACAACTTTCTGTACACAATATATATATATATATATATATATATTGTTGTGGTGGCACATATTCATTTGCATATGTGGATAGTAATTACACATAAATAGGAAGACTCAGGTAGTCTTAGTGTGTGTTCACCAGAAGTCACCGAAGGCCGCCGAGAGCAGATATGTTTCTCCAGCAAAGACTCTCTTATTTGACACCATTATGTACATATCCTGTAAATATACCTTTTCCTAATACACTTCTTATTTGATCTACCTTTGTTTGTTGAGTCGTCATTTGTGTTGCTTTCTACGTTACTTGTTTCAACCTGCAAACTTAACAGTGACGACGAGGATGAACGTCAAATACATACATGATTAAAGGCCCACAAAATATACATAAAAGGCACCTGAACCAAATAAAAAAACGCCACATTCAAGATGGTGATTATACAACAGCAGCTGAAGAGGAGGAAACCATGGACATCATATACGAATCCTTTCATTTTGAACCGCCTCAATATATACCTGAACCCCGAAGATCAGGTAGAAAAAGAAAGTTTAATGAACCATTAATGTTAAATCCCAAGAGAAAAAGATATTGAAATCTGTGCGACTTCAAATCTTGGGAGGAGGGTGTTGTGGTGGCACACATTCATTTGCATATGTGGATAGTAATTACACATAAATAGGAAGACTCAGTTAGTCTGAGGGTGTGTTCACCAGAAGCCACCGAAGGTCGCCGAGAGCAGATATGTTTCTCCAGCAAAGACTCTCTTATTTGACACCATTATGTAAATATCCTGTAAATATACCTTTTCCTAATACACTTCTTATTTGATCTACCTTTGTTTGTTGAGTCGTCATTTGTATTGCT
>NC_136489.1:56249874-56324874 GCF_053919585.1 Euprymna scolopes | reverse complement strand
CAGTTTCGAAATAATTAGTTCGTCTTTATTTCAATGGATATTTCGAATTGTCTTGATAATGGCTTTGAAGTCTACGATTGCCGAACGATTCCTTTTCAATTAATATGTCGCAAACCGCCATGTTCCGTGTTAATTATTTATATTTATTGAATAAACGCCTTTTGCTTTTGAGTCAGTGTTCGAGCTGTCATCACATAGAATACGAAAGATTACACAGTGGCTTAAAAATCTCGTTTAAGATTGTTAGAAAATTAAGACCTTCAGATAGGAGGCAGTTCATCTGTAGAATAAGTGGATAAAATCTCGTTATAACATTTAAAACCATTTTATTGAGTCCGTGATTTGGAAAAAGCAAAGTCAATCTATTATATAAAAGTCAGTTGTCTGTGTGTATGTGCGTCTTGCTTAAAGTAAAAGAAGGCAAAATTAAAAAAAAAACTTATTTAGCCAAGATAAGGTCTATTTTCCAGCCAGAGTATATGCTAACTAAAGGGAAGTAACTATTTTTTTATCAAGGAATTAATTTCCTTATGCCGATTAATTTCTCAAGGAATACATGAAAACACTGTCAGAAAACAACACATTCTGATCAAGTGATTTCATCCACTTTATTCACTATCAGTAAATAATAATCAACACTTCACAAATATAATCCCAAAGCAAATAATCACAAAAATTGTCCACAATCAACTACAAACCTCCATCATCCCATCCCAGACACACATTACAACCTACCTTTTTTATTGCATTTTCACACCACAGAGCACAGTGCTACTTTGATGTAGGAGGCTACTATCTGGGACATAAGTTTCAGGGATACTATGTAGGGAGTTGAGCAGCAAGACGTCTGTTTACATTACATTTGAACTTCTGCATCTCAGTACAGTCCAGGAAGAAAGAACCTGGAAGGGAATTCCAAAGTTTAGCAGTCCCAAGGGGAAAAACTATCAGAGTAAAAAGCTTTCTTACATCTATAGATTTCTACTGTGTAGGGGTGAAATTTTGCTGCTTATCGGGGTTGTCGGGGGTATCTACGTCGAGGAAACTACCATTAACGTACTTGTAAAATAGGCAGAGTGATGCAACATTTCGTCAATGGTAAAGTGGTTGAAGCCTAGCTGATACTAGCCTATTAAATTGGCGACTCTCTTTTGAACCCTGTCTAAGAGGGACAAATAAGTAGCAGATGCACCAGTCCAAATGTGACAACAATACTCCATACATGGGCAAATGGTGGCCTTGTAGAGCCACAGGATACTCTCAGGCCTAAGTAAATTTCTAGCACGATAGAGAGAACCCACATTCTTTGCAGCAACCATGGCAATGCCCTCGATGTATTTATTCTAACTCATATTCTCCGTAAACTTTAAGCCGAGGTGTTTGAACGAAGTATTTTCAAGTAATGCACCATTAGCCATGGCTGTTACTGTTTCTTGTAGTTATTAAAGGAGAAAAGTGGTGTCGTCAGCAAATATACCCATCTCAGAGACTATTTTATCAGAGAGGTCATTTATGAATATCAAGAACAATAAAGGACCAAGGATCGCCCTCTGAGGTATACCCGCATTTATATAATATTGTTTTGACGTACGACCATCAAGGACAACCTGGATCCTTCTTTTATTTAAAAAAGATGTTAAGTATTCGTTCACTAATACCATACGATCTGATTTTTATTAGAATACCATCATCCCATACCCTGTCAAAGGTCTTAGATATATATAGTGCTACTGCCCTAACCTTCCCCTGCCTTATCCAGTGCATGGTATATACGTTCAGAGATTGTAATTAGAATATTTGCAGTAGAACGGGCTTGCCTGAACCCATACTGTTGGTTGAACAGAAGTTTAGCAGCTATGAGGTGTTGGACTAAAGCTTGATTAATTATGGACTCAAATATTTTGGCAAAAAAAGGGAGGAATCTAGTGGGATGATAATTAAATGAGCCAGTTCTTTCGCCACAAGTCTTGTAAACTGCTACGACAGAAGCAGTTCTCCAGCAGCCAGGAAAGCAAGATTCGTTAAGGCATTTGTTGAAAATTTTATAGAGAATTCAAGCAAACTCAGCGTGGCATTTTTTAATCGTACAGCCGGGATGAGATCAGATCCACATGTTTTTGATGTGTCTAGGTTTTTTAATGATATCATGTACTTGAGAAGCAGTGATTTTCAGATTATCTGGAAGACGTGGTTTGCTGGGTTAAAAGTAGAGATGGAGGCAAACTGATGGGCAAGGAGATTAGCCTTTTCGATTGCCGTGCAAACAATTTCATAATTGTTGGATATTGGGAGGATTGTTGATTGCCCATTATTTACTACACTTTTATAGATTTTCCATAAGTCTCGAGTTCTTAATTTCTGCGCTTCAGTGCGTTTTCTGATGGTTTCGGTTATTTATTTATTACAATTACTTCTAGTTTCTATAAACAATTGTCTATTTGTACTGGATTTATGTCGGATAAACTTGCGATACGCATGCTGCCTTGGAGCAATGGCAGCTGCACAAGTTCAAGTAAACCATTGGGGAGAGTGGGGTTTGCTATAGAACTTACATGTGGAAACATGTGCTTCAGTTCCTGCTTTAAACCATTTAATGGTCTCATTTGCGCACTAGTCAGCAGGAAGAGAAAATATATTTCCCCATGGAGCATCTCTGATGTGATCCCTGATGGCATTTCATTCAGCCTTATTGTAGTACCTTGTTGTTTAAAGCAGTGGCTCTTCAACTTCAGGTCGAGAGTTTATCACAGCGTGATCAGCATTCCCGAGAGAGAAATGTGCATTTGTTATACAATCCTAAGGAACGGTGGTCAGAAATCGTACCAGAATTGAGACTTGCTGGTCCTGATGATCTGAGAGATGAGTCAGGGACGTTACTGTCTGTGTCAAGGAATGGCATATAGAAAAGTTATGTATGATGCTACCAGCTGTGTCAGTATAATTAGAGAAGCCAAGCTAATTACTGTGATTGACATTAAAGTCACCAATATATATATATATATATATATATATATATATATATATATATATATATATATATATATATATATATATATATATATATATATATATATTTAATTCATCCAGCCTTGACAGACGTGTTTTTAAATATTCTCTCCAGTGCTTTTCTTTTAATGATTTGGAATTCATTCCATTTGCGCTTTTTTCCAAGGAACTCTGCCTTTTGGATTATTTTGACCATTTGGAATTTACCCATTGGATTGAAATTTTAAATTCGACTGTTTTGGATTTTACCATTTTTGGATTTTTACCCTTCACCGGACTATCCATTCATGTGAAATCTTTTTATCATTTTTCTTTTGCCTCCTGTTCCCCTTACCTCACCCTTTTTTCTTTAACCAAGTAAGATCTGTGACTTACTTGTAGTTTCATTAAATACTTTTATATGTAAAATCCTATCCTGCATTTTGCTAATTTCTGTCCTCTGATGAGAAGGAGAGTATTTCTTCGAAACTCCGCGGATTAAGGACTATCCACTTATCTTGTGTTTCCTTTTTTAAAATTAAATATGTTTTTAACTCTTTTTCAAGATGTCTTTTAACATGTTTTATTAATCATTTTTTCATATGCTGTCAGAGACGTGATTGATTAGATTACAAGCTTGGTTCAAGGGAGAGCGATAAAAAAACGCTATATTGTAAACTATGTCTAAAGCAAATGAAGGTCTGGTCGTTCCATTCTAGCCTAGATTCTCTAGTTATGTGGAGGGTGTTACGAATATAGACGCCAAGTCTGTGCATGTGTCTGTCAGAGTCCTTACGACAAAGTGAAATATAACCAGACATGGTTAAAGTGGTAAGAGGGGATTGGAGGAATGCAAGTAAGTGGAGCTGGAATTTTTGTAGTTTAAGTTAAGACTAGGGAGTGCTATGTAAAATGGATGTGCATTGCCATCATCGTGCAACATAAATATACCATCAGCCAACTTCCTATTCACAGGAATGTGGTCTCGGGAATGCCCACCGAAGATGAGTGCAGGGTCTCTTTCCATACGCGATATATCACGAAAATCATCCTGATATTATACAACTGATGAACGCTCTAAACGCTACCAAAGAATTAAGGCTCTTGTTCTGTCAGTCGGAATACATCAGCCAGACAAGCTGTCAAATCGGTACCCTTAAACCTGTCAGACAAGAGTGACTCAATCTAATAAGGTTAGCATACATGATAAACAAGCACCCCAAGATGCCCAGTTTTAAGAGAAGGGAATGAGGCAGAAAGGAGGGGGGCGTTCAATGCCCTAATAAGGAAACAAGGCTAAGCACTAGGCGGCTCATATAAGTCCCTGCGATCGCACTTCTGCTCCTGGCTAATAGGCCAAGAAGGAGTACGGAAGACGGGCGATAGTCAAAACCTACCTACTCCTTAATAGTTTAGGTTTGCAAACCGGTGATTTGATCGAGTCTAGGGAGGTTATCGACCAGTACTGAGGAGGGCTGCCTCCCTCGTTTGGTGACAAGACGTATGAAGTCAGTGGCACAGGTTTAAAATCGGAGCTTTACTTCTCCTTGATGAATGTCCTGACGAGATCTACGTGCTTATCGGCACCGAGAGGATAAGCCCCACCCTTGGTTTCAAGGCCAGGTATTTCTACCCCCCCCCCACACGAGCAGTTAGGATTAATCGATTTAGTATCAAAGGTAGTTAATATCTGCTATGAAGTTAAGATTAAGATGGAAGATGTGGCTAATCACATGTTATGAATGGAAAGAGTAAGGAGTGTAGATTTAAGATTAGTATATACTAGTTAAACGAGGATTAAATATGGTTTGTGGATTAATAAATACATTGGAAAAAGTATAGATTAAGGAGTTACTGTACGGTTCAATAATGAACTTCGAACTTCAGATTTTAGTTATCATGTAGAGACAATCATCAGTACGTTTGCCCATCTAATACTTCTTGGGGAGAAGGGCAATTGGTTTTTGTCCCGTTGGAACAAAAGAAATGATCTAATTTACAAGAATATCATATAAATATGCATTAGAATATACAGAAATTAGGGTAGGATTTAGGATTATAAGCATTTATGTTTTTCATGCAAAACAGACACAGGCAAATTCAGATATATAGTACCGTACTAAAATAAAGTTCTTCTAGATTCTAAAGTTTAAAAAAATATATGCCTCCCCTTACAATAAATAGGATATTGTAACTATGTATAAATATGGGGAGTAGACTATTTTGTATTAATTTGAATTAGAAAAAGTGGTTTGAAACTGTGGTTAAATAACAAATAAATAAAAATACAGTATTAATGCGTTATTGAAATACAAAGATGTAGTTACGTATGTTTCCTTTTTCTTGAGCGACGGATTTTAATTGCAGACATTCAAAACATCAGAAAGAAACATAGCTATTTTTAGAACACATTTGTCAAAGAAAAAATGATTCAAAACCTCAAAATGAATACGATTAAAATGTTAAGAATTTAAGCCAAGAAAAAAATAAACAGTATAATACACATGCTTGCGATGTTTAGAACGAGTGGATTTCAGAAAATAAATGAAAAATTACTTATTTTTTATCCCGGAAAAATTTTAATTTCTGTGAGTTCTTCCACTCGTGGTCCAAATGAAAGTTTTTTTTTGCTTGTCTTGAGTATGCTCTGTACTTGAAGACAAGGTCTATAGTTTAGGGTGGGGGGTAATTTCTTAGTAGGATTCTGCATTTTTATTTTTACTATTTTATATTATTTAAAGGGATTAATTGGAATTCATAGGCAGTACAACATATACCCTTCGGGGTTTAATTATTGTGTAGTTATTTCCTTTTGTTTTTTTTTTAAAGATTGGTTTTATAATGGTGGACAAGGCAGACCTCCATCACAAAGTTTGATTTTTTTTATTTATTTCTTGGTCAATTTACATGATTTTGGAATATGGTATTTTTGTTAAGGCTGAAGCTTGAACAAATTATTTATCTAGACAAGAACAAAACATTTTTTTACAAGGGAGTAACCTTATCCTCAAGTGGCCCGAAGGCGTCTTAAGGATAAGAATATTAAATATGAAAATAAAATTTTCGTTTGGGATAATAATGATAATAATGATAATGTAGTACTTTTTTAGTTTGATCAAGACATAAAACAACATGAAAATACTGAAAAAGAAAATCATATCGTACGTCCCCGTTATGGAATTAAGTTCTCATGAAAAATTTCACTTAACTTGATGAAATAGTTTTTTTACAGCGGGGAAAAAAAAACAATTTGCAGAAGCAGCCATGTTTGAATTTTTAGACCACGAGGAAAGGGAGGGGAGATAACTCAGTCTTTTACATATACCGACCGTTATCGATCAATAAAAAAGCGACACGTTACAAGACACGCCCTTGCTCGTTGCCTAAAATCCAAACATGGCTGCTTCTACTTGCTGTCATAACAAATTGTTTTTTTCCGCTCTATTAAAAGAACTACTTTATCAAATTAATTGAAAATTTGCTATGAGAACTTAATTTCATAACGGGTACGTTCAATATATATATATATATATATATATATATATATATATATATATATATATATATATATATATATATATATAAATAAAATTTGCTATGAGAACTTAATTTTATAACGGGTACGTACAATATATATATATATATATATATATATATTTAATATTTTCATTTTTTAATGTATTTATTAAACCAAACAAGTACCGATAATATTATAGCTAACACAATAACAAAATAAAATAAAATAAAATAAAATATAACCTAGTTTGACTCACTGTACATTTGACAGTTGAATTACCTCAGATGAAAATATAATAAAAATCAATACAAAAAAGATAATTTTCTATATACGTACATGATCTCACCCCCCCCCTTTTTACAAACGAATCGCCACTTATTAAGGCTCGGAGGCCACTCGAGAATAAGGATTAATCTGTGTACGGTAGTCATTAGGACAATAGCGTAGTAATCGTTACTAGTGAAAATTTGATATGGTTTGATAATTTAAGGAGCCGGTTCAACAAGAACTTGTTTACATTGGACTTGAAGACGACGCTATTGTAGCCAGCTGGAAAGCAGACCAACGGAAGAGTTTCACAGGCAAACACAACTTAATAATAAGATTGGATTTTCTATGATTTTATAAAACATTTCTAGATACGTGATTCTGGTATCGATAGTTGATGCTATACCAGTTATGGTGCAATGGAAACCCAAATATTCTCGTGAATGGGATGTATTCGTTTGAAGTAACCGAGTGTTCTTGGCTACATATTCTAATAATACTCTCGTATGTCGCTTTGCTGAACGAATATTCGTGGTTGTAGCTGGTATATACTTTAGCATGGAACTTTCACCATATCAGCAATATTAGTCAGGTTCCAAATATACTTTTGTGGGAACTTTTCGGAGATTTGCAAACCTATACATTTTCAGAAAGGTTTTTGTCTCAGGAATAAGAAAATTAATACTTGCATTTGCCCAGATGCGTATATAGCGGCCATATTGGATTTACAAAATGGACGCCGTAAGATGTATGTTTTGTAATATTTCGGCTTCGGCCATATTGGAATTTACAAAATGGCCGCTGTAAAATGTACGTTTTGTAATATCTCGGCCTCTAAATAAGCTGGAACACTGATTTTAACTGCTAAGCCTACATTTTCAGGGTCATAGAAGCCAATAGTGATAGTTATAAAGCTACAACATTTTTAACATTAACCTTTAGATGCATTCAAACTGATGTGGTGTTGTTTTATTGCAATATCTTTGTAATAAAAAATATGTATCATTTATAAATTCATACTATAGCTGTTCCTAAAAAATCTTGATTTTATATCACTATTTCAAATTGTTAATTTACTTCTGATACTTTGAGAACTTGTAGTTTTTGTATTGCTATTCTAACATTACTGTAATTCTCTCTGTGTTTGTAGGTTAAGCATGAGTGATGAGTCGCAAAATAGAGAGGAGGCATGTAAAACTAAGGAATCCATTAACTGGAAGCAATGCATTTTCTGCTAGTCTGATGATAAAAAGAAAGGAGTCTTGGTGCAATATCCTCGATTAGAGTCCTTGGGATGGATGATATTGAAACGAATTATGTTAATATGCTTGGTTCGGAAGTTTTTGAAAGTCATGTACCTGTATTCAGTAGAAAATGTTTGAAAGAAAGGATCCTTACTTATTTGCCGCACCTGAAGTCTGTTTGACCAAACGTAAGGAAACCAACTGTCCTCTACTCCCCAGATTCATGTGAAGGGGACATGGTTAATACCCCAATGACAACTGGTAAGGGGGAGGAAATAGCATGAAGACAATCTACAAAGCAGTACAGGTGATAAGGAAAAGCATTGCAACCTTCAAAGAGCCCAAGGAAAGAAATGACATGCAGGTATCTAGTGACAATGACGATGTTCAAGCTGAATTATATACCTTAATCCATTGGATAATGGTTGGGCCTGCTGAAAAGCTGGAAACTGTAAAGGAACCGAAAAATGTTGACCGAGCTGACAGTGAGCCAGAATATCATGTATGGGTTCAAATCCAGTAAACAGTTAAGGTACAAGCCAAGCAATGAATCAGCATTCAAGTCACCTCGTGCACGAGGGAACCCTCAGGTTCTGGGACTGGCACTGACTGTCCACCATGACACATGCAACAAGAAGCTGTTGAATCTTCTCAATGCTCATGGCTACGATATTTCACATTGCCATGTCCTTCTCATGGAAACTGCTCTGGCAAATGCTGTTGTAGAAAACAGCAGAGCATACCAAGCCCTCTATGTACCACCATTCCTGAAGAAGGGGACCTTTGTGTTTTTCGCAGTAGATAACACAGATTTTTCAGAGGACACTCCTGATGGGAAGGGAATCACCCATGGAACCATCATGGCAGTGTACTAGAAAGTTGATTCTTCTAAAAATCCTGTTGCAGAAACTTTGAGGTGATGCAAAGTGTATATCAGTCACACCCTACCATGTAGATATGCATCACCGTAACAAGCCAAAACCACAGACTACCAAGAGGTCAGAACAGTTTGCCATCGGTCAGGAGATCTCAGGATTCTATCAGCTGACACAGCTTAGATGGGTTGTTGCATCTGCTTTATCCAGAATGAAACCTCGAGAACCTCCAGCAAGATTCCAGGCTGAGCAGGATACAACTCACTGCTATCTGAAAGCCTTCCCTTAACACAGCTTGGAGCCTTACCACTACTCCCTGAAGTGGCACACGAGTGGTCAACTCTGCTAACTGTGATCGTACAAGCAACGATCTGAGGAAGTTGGCAGTTGGGGGAGAGCATCCCACAGTCATTACCTCTTGAAACAAATGGTTGTTCCCAGACTGGGTGAACTGCATGTATATTTGACTGTTCTTCTGGCAGATGTTCCTGCAGGTCTAAAGACTTAGCCTGTACTGACATGTGTCAATGCAGTATCCAGTGGGGAAACAATGAAGATTCCCAAGCTGGGATGTATGAAAGTGATGTTGATGATGATGTTGATGATTATGATGATTATGCATAGACTATGATCAAACATCTCATTATGTTCAAGATGGTTGCACAAACATTAAAAGTTTTCAGTTAAAAAGCATTTCAATAAAAATAACTCTGATTTAGTATCTGATTAACTGCCAGGATTGTTAAGTTTTTTACCCGTATGATGGATTATGTGTTTCAATGGGTGGGGTTACAAAAGATGAAATGATAAATTGGACTATTGACTTTCTTGACACTGAAAATGTAGGTTTAGCAGTTTAAATCAGTGCTCCAGCTTATTTAGAAGCCGAGATATTACAAAACGTACATCCTACGGCGGCCATGTTGTAAATCCACTATGTCCGCCATATATGCATCTGGACAAATGAAAACATTGATTTTCTGATTTCCGCAACAAAAACCATTCCAAAAATGTATAGGCTTGCAAATCTCCAAAAAGTTCCCACAAAAGTTAAAATTGTGCTATTAGGAACCTGACTATAAAGTTCTCTTCATTGTACATTAAAATATGATTTGCATATTGTTCTACTTGATAAACGTAAACAAATTTCATACTTATTCATTTTTATTTCATATATATATATATATATATATGTAAATTTTTGGTACAGCAAAATGGAAGGAGAAATTTCAGAGGAAACATAATTTAATTTAAATACCAAAAAACAAGAAATGGGCAGGTGAAATTATTAAAATTACCTTAAGGCCTTATCGTCTGACCCTCTAAGAGGAAACGTCAGAATGATAAATTAAAAACTAAGAAAACGAATGAGGGAAGAAGGGAATTTTGGTTTCAGTTGGAAGAACAATGGGGAAAAAAAAAAAAAAATCTCACTGTTCAGGTGGTTTTAAATCAATGAATATCTCCAACTGGTGTTTCAGAATCTTTTGTCTACACAGGCTAGGTCGAGAGTTGTTAATAACTAACGCCTCAATAATATTGAGATGATAGTTGGTCCTTCGTTAGCCAACATTTTCGTTGGATTTTTGGAAAACGAATTATTTTCCAAAATTACTAAGCCAGCATTCTACACACGCTACGTTGATGATACTTTTGCATGCTTTCCCTCTCGGAGTGAAGCTGAACAGTTTCTTCGTCTTCTTTGCAACCTGCATCCATCTTTACAATTTACTATGGAGGTTGAAGACTGTAGCTCTCTCCCATTCCTCGACGTTCGTGTTTCTAAAGTTGGTACTATGTTTGAGACCTCTGTTTATAGAAAACCTACATTTACAGGGCTCTATCTTAATTGGTTTTCTTTTGCCCCTCAGTCTAGAAAAATAAACCTCATCAGCGCTCTTACGCATCGTGCACTTATGATTTGTTCACCAAATCGTCTTGATACGGAACTTGAGGAAATCACAAATATTTTTCTTAATAATGGATATCCCATTAATATAATAAAATCTACTATTGAACGTAAAATTACTACATTTAATAGTGGTAAACATATTGGTCCATCACGTTGTCCCATTTATCTAAAATTACCATGGTTGGGTCCTGATGGCCTTCATATTGTTGAAAGGATTTCTTCTGCTACTCAACGTTGTTTTCCAGCTACTATGCTTAGAGTAGTTTACACAACTCGAACCTTTTTCTCTTCTTTTCGTAAAGATGTTTTGCCAACCATTCAAAAGAACTCTGTTGTCTATAAATTCGTTTGTCAGTGTGGAGCTGACTATGTTGGCAAAACATCCCAAAGATTAGAAATGAGAATATCCCAACATATCCCTCGGGATATTCGACTACACCAGGTTTCGAGAATATCCGGGCACTCCCAAGCTCATGAGTCCGCCATTGGTAATCACCTGTTGAGTATAAATAGGTGTGCCGATCAATATTCCGATGGGTGGTTTTCTGTTCTATACAGTGCTAGGTCGAACTATCATCTCAATATTATTGAGGCGTTAGTTATTAACAACTCTCGACCTAGCCTGTGTAGACAAAAGATTCTGAAACACCAGTTGGAGATATTCATTGATTTAAAACCACCTGAACAGTGAGATTTTTTTTTTCCCCACTGTTCTTCCAACTGAAACCAAAATTCCCTTCTTCCCTCATTCGTTTTCTTAGTTTTTAATTTATCATTCTGACGTTTCCTCTTAGAGGGTCAGACGATAAGGCTTTAAGGTAATTTTAATAATTTCACCTGCCCATTTCTTGTTTTTTGGTATTTAAATTAAATTATGTTTCCTCTGAAATATATATATATATATATATATATATATATATATATATATATATATATGTGTGTGTGTGTGTATATATTTTAAGCAGAAATCTACAAGATTTATCTCTGGATATGATCCCTTTTGTTGATGTACAAAAAACAAACCGTCAGATGGAAAATAGAAAGAAATACAAGTAGCACATAAATAATTAGATTCAATAAGAAAAAAATAAGTAAAGTTTAGATAAATAAACTTTTATTTCTTATTTATTTTTTTTTTATTTATTTATTGTAAACTGTGTTCTCACCTGAAACATCCACCCGAGAGTAAGGCTTCTGTTTGGGACATAATTTACAGGGATACTATGTAGAGTGTTGAGTAGCTAGATCTTCATTCATATTACACTTGAACTTTTGCATGTCAGTACAGTTAGGGAAGCTGGGATCCGGGAAGGAATTCCAAAGTCTCTTAGTTCGAGGTAAGACACTATTTGAATTGAAGGCTTTCCGGTATCTAGTGATCTCTACCGTGTAGAGAGGTGGGATTTTGCTGCTTGTTGGGTAAGTCAGGCTTGGAGTTTATCGGAGCACTTTCCATTAAAATACTTGTAACATAGGCACAGGGATGGAGCACCTCGTCGTTATGAAAGATGAAGGACCTAATGTGACAGCGCGGGACCTTTTAGTTGCAAGAAAAAAAGAAAAAAAAAGAAAAAAAAAAAACTAAAACGCGCCTTACTGAAGGCGTGTTTGTGGTAAGAGCTGGTATACCCTTAAGCATTAAGCTTTCGAAGCCTCTCCCAAGCTGGTCTATGAGTTTGTATTTATGGTCTAACTATATACTTATAAGGAGGAACAGAGGTATACTCATTAGATTCATTATATCAAAATATTAATCCGACACACCGTTATTAAAACTAATTGCTTTCACCATAAGTATATAAAAATATTTGAAATATTAGATCGATACAGACTCGCCCCCTTAAGCCCAATGTGGATAACAATCAATAATCAATAATGTAATGCAGCAAAATAATGTTCAGACAGAATAGTTTCCCTTGAACTAAGAAACCAACTACATCGGGTTTCGCCGCACATGTGTGGACGCCATAACAGTTGTACATCGTTGTAAATAGCGACTAATAAAAACAAGTTCTAGTTTACTTTGCTCGTGTGAGTTTATTACAAATTGGCGACGAGGATTCGAACAAAGAACGAATTATGGCTACCTTCTGTCAGTTGAAATCGTTTGATAGTTCAAGTGAACAATGGGACTAATATATCGAGCGTCTGGAAAACTTTTTCGAAGCAAACGATATACCCGAGGATACTACTCACGTGAAGAAGAGACAAGCTATTCTTTTATCGGTTTGTGGGAGCAAGGTATTCAAACAAATATCAACTTTATTAACTCCAGGAAAACCGAAAGATAAAGAATTTGATGAACTTGTCAAACTTATGAAAAACTACTTCAGCCCAAAGCCGTCTGTGATCGTTCAGAGAACAAAGTTTTATATAAGAAACCGCCAACCGGGCGAATCGACCACAAACTATGTGCCAGAGTTAAGAAGCATGTGCGAAGATTGTCGTTTTGAACATTTCTGGACAAAATGCTACGGGATAAACTCGTAGTAGGAGTAAACGATGACAACATTCAGAGGAGACTACTTACAGAGAGAGAGAGAGAGAGAGAGAGAGAGAGAGAGAGAGAGAGAGAGAGAGAGAGAGAGAGAGAGAGAGAGACTATCATCTTAACGAAACTTTCAACATAGCGGTCAACATCGAATCAGCCTCCAAACATTTACAGAATATTCAAAAAAGGAAAAAAAAAAGTAAACAAAATTTTCGCACCACCCGTGGGCAGCTCGAAAAAAAAAAAATGAAAATAGACCGAATGAAGGTTTGGAAGAAGAGCAACACACAAAGCAAGTAAGTGCTGTTTTAGATATGCTATGTGTCACTACTATAAAAGACGAGGGCTGTAACGTAATCCCTCACTGAGGAGCGTTAAAACTACGCTGAGGTAGCTTTGTATTCCCGGGTGACGCCAGATAACCCAAGGATTTAAGATAGAGAAGATAAATATATATATTTTATTTCATGTCAAAATAGATATTGTTTGAAAACCAGAGAAATATATTTTTACGACTAAAAGTTGATGACAGGAAATTTCACTTATAACATTGTCTGGCCTTAAATAAACCCAGGGTCGGATGTCATAATTGACATCTGACCTTGAAAGTCGTGAGAATTAGTGGTTCGGATTTCAGGTGTGAGAATGGTGCCCACTCAGGGACCTGGGGCTTGGGATTTCGTGGAGATTTCGTGGCGAAATCTTATTGACTGGGGAGAATTTCCACACCATCCACATACCTTACTATATATACGACTGTCGTGCGAAAATTAGCCAGAAGAGATAGAGTTGAGTCGTAGAGTGAGTGGAGAGTTTCAAAGCAGATTGCTTGTTGAATCCGAGAAGAGACGTGACCCCTCCCCACCTCATCCATACGTCTGTCGCTGTCTGTGAAGAGAGTTGAGACTTTGAAAAGAACTTACAAAATCTGAATGAGAATTGTAAAAACATGTTGTACATAATTTTGTGAAAATTAAGCTTTTGTAGATAGACTACAATTGTTTGTCTTTCTTCCTGCCTGCCGCTTCGATATTCGCTTTCAGCACCCAGATTTCATGTAACAACCTCCGAGGAGTCTAGACGACACGTGCCGAGAATCTAGAGAAAATAAGAGTCCTTAACCACCTTCTCGAGTAAGGCGTTGCAGGGAAGATAACGGATAAATGCTTTAAATTAAACATGAAAAAGAAACTCGCCAATAGGGTAGAAAAGAAAAAAAATTCGGTGAGGCAAATAGAAGTGGAAGGCATGGACTCGGATAATTCCGAGGAAGTTTATACCATAAATAGAATCAGACGCCACTGAAAAGAGTGGACCCCTATTGTGTAGATATCAACATTTGTGACGAGAGGGTTTCTATGGAGATAGATACAGGAGTATCTGTAACGATAATGGGACTGAAAACGTGAAAAAACAAAACAAAACAAAAAAAACAATAAAAAGTTGTTGGAGCCCACAAAAGAATTCTTAAGTCTTATACGGGGAATTGTATTCAGGTGATTGGATACAGGAAAAGTCCAGTGCAGTCGGACAGTCGCCGGGTGGAATTACCGTTAATTGTGGTGGAGGGAGATTCACCCACACTCCTGGGCAGACACTGGCTGCAATACGTGAAGTTGTAACAGAAAGAAATTTTCCAGGTGCAACCAGTGAAGGAGGCAGACCAAGACAAACTGAAAAAAAATATTAGCAATGCATGAGGTTGTGTTCGACCGGAAGTTGGACCAAATGAAAGGAACCTATGCCAGTTTGTATGTAGACCCAGAGGCAAAACCCAGGTATTTCAAACCAATGTCAGTACCCTATATGCTAAAGAAAATGGAAGATTAATTAGGGAGACTGCAAAAAGAAGGAACAATTTCACCAGTTGAATTCTCTGAATCGGCTACATCAATAGTACCCATTTTAAAAGCGGATCAGTCTGTACGAATTTGTGGTGACTATAAAGTGACAATTAATCCAGTCATTAAATTGGATAATTATCCGATACCAAAAACGGAAGATCTATATGCAACATTGGGAGGAGGGGAATCTTATACGAAGCTAGATTTAGGCCAAGCTTACCAGCAATTACTGCTGGATGAAAAATGAAGAAAATTAACAAGTATTAATACTCATAAAGGCCTTTTCATGTACAACAGATTATGCTATGGATTGAAATCAGTCCCAGGAATATTTCAGCTCAGGAAAACATTTTGCAGGGCATTGGAAACATAATTATTAGAATTAATGACTTTCTACTGACAGGTAAAACAAAACAAAAAAATAAAAAACAAAACACTTAGAGACCATGGAGGAAGTTTTGAACAGACTGAAAAAATATGGAATTCAGCTAAACGGGAAAAATGAAAATTTTTAGTGCCCAAGGTATTATATTTAGGCAACATAGTAAACAGGGAAGGAATAAAATGTGCAGAAAAAAAGTGAAAGCCATCAATAAGGCGCCACGCCCAACACCAATAAAAGAGCTACAAGCTTTTCTGGGCATGATAAATTACTATGCCCAGTACATTTCGAACATTTCAAACATTGTGACTCCTTTGCATCAGTTATTGAAGAAGGAATCAAAATGGGAGTGGACGTCGAAACAAGAAGGAGCATGAGAAGAAGCAAAAGAACAATTAAATTCCTTGGTGTTGGTACATTTCGACCCAAACAAAGCAGTGACAATGTCATGTAATGCTTCCCTATATGGGGTGGGCGCTATACTATATCACATTGCGGAGGATGGATCCAAAAGACCAATAGCTTTTGTATCAAGGACCCTCGCACCAGCAGGAAAAAAAATTCATAAACCGCTCTTGGAATATTTTAAAGAAAATAAAAAAATCCCAGAGATCAGTTCGGTGATAATTCAACGTTGGGCAGTAATAATCCTATCCGCATACTAACTAGAATATCGGGAAAGCAGTGATCCTATTCGCATACCAACTAGAATATTGGGAAAGGAGAAATCCTATTCGCATACCAACTAGAATATCGGGAAAGAAGAAAAAATGGAAATGTAGATGGTAGGTTTCCGAGACCTACAACACTGGAAGAAGTGTCCATACCAGAGGAGAACATCATGTTGCTAGAATACCTGGATCAAACTCCTGTTACATACCAAGAAATTGCCAGGTGGACAAAAAGGACAAACTCTTAAAACAAGTGCTGGACTATGTAAAAATGGATGGCCAAAGAAGTTACCTACTACAGAAGATTGGCAACCTTACTTCAATAGAAGACATGAATTGGGAATTGTGGAATAATGCCTACTGTGGAGGAATCAAATAGTAGTACCCATACTTAAAGGCACCCCATGAGGGATACGAGGAATTGTAAAAATGAAAGGGCTGAGCAGAAGCTACTTTTGGTGGCCAAAGTTAGACCAGGAAATAGAATTTAAGGTGAGGAATTGCTATGAGTGTCAATAAACCAATCAAATGCCAGCAACTGAACCATTACATCCTTGGGGAATCCCTGAAGAGGAGTGGTATAGACCACACAAAGATTATGCAGGCCCATTTAAAGGTCATATGTTTCTGGTAATAGTGGACACTTTCAGCAAATGGTTAGACGTCTATATATCAAACTCATCCACCACAAATGCCACTCTGGAAAACCACACACGGTCACGAGCATATCATCAGCAGAATTATTAATGAACCGGAAAATAAAGACAGTTTTAGATTAGATCATTCCGAAGAAGACTACAGTGAGGGAGCGCATGAAAAAAAAAAAAACACCAAGAGATTCAAAACAAATATGACAACTCTCGGATTATACGAGAATTTAGAGAAGACGAATTAGTTTTCGCCAAAAAATTCTATACATGACCAAGATGCAAAAAATGGGTGCTCACGAGATGGACAGGCCCAGTGTCATATTAAATTAAACTAGAGTCGGGGACAGTGATAAGGCGACATGTGGACCATGTAAAAATACGGATGAAACTGGACTTAGAGATTCGGAAATAGAAAGAACAAGCCCCCCAACAGAAATCAAATTTGGACACAGACTGAGTGGTCCCTCTGACCGCGGATGCCAGTACATCAGGTAGTTTTCATCTGGACAGGGAAATGACAAATGGAATGGGGAATATCCAACATGAGGCTCCAGTAAAAGGAACCATGAGATGTAGTGAAAGAACTAAAAACAAACCAAAGCACTTAAAAGACTATATTACATAAACAAGCGAGTAATTCTGAACTATGGGGGAAGAGATGTAATGTATGAAAATAATGTTCAGACAGAGTAGTTTCCCTTGAACTAAGAAATCAACTAACATCCGGGTTTCGCCGCACATGTGTGGACGCCATGACAGTTGTACATCGTTGTAAATAGCGACTAATAAAAATAAGTTCTAGTTTACTTTGCTCGTGTGAGTTTATTACAAATAACAATTTAACATTAGCATAAAACTAGTAATGTGTTTTTTTTATCTTGTTAAAGATACTGATTTAATCACATGAATATTTGGAGAAATCGCTCGTAACATAATTTTATTATTTAGTATTATCTATTAGATAATCCATACTTCTTTAATTATTGTTGCCTTGAAGAGTCGATAGTAATCAAGACAAACAGAGTGGTATAATTAACAAATGTGTATTAACAAAAGCATGTTACAGAAGGTATGCACCCTATTCTGTGGTCATAACTGCCATAAATAACTACTACGACGCTTAGTCGTAATTATATTTAATGCGTCTGACAATTTGTAGATCGAGCAGGTGATATTTTAAAAGAGCGCAGATCGCTGAAAACACTTTCCAGTCAAGACATTTTCAGTCTAGATAGTCTAGACATTTCCAGTTTAGACATTTTCATAAAAATAGTGTTAACGAAAGAAATGAACTCTTTTGTTACCCGTTTTAAATGATATTTATTTAATTGCAGAGCTGTCTCGAAAAAATCTTTCGTATTTAACGTGATAAAGTAAAATTAGTTTAAAAAACACTGAATAAATCCGCAAATTTATATGCCCGGGTTATTCGTCTTTTCCTCTCATATATATGTGCGTGTGAAGTTATATATGCCTCCCATATATATATATATATATATATATATATATATATATATATATATATATATATATATATATATATATATGTGTGTGTGTGATTGTGTGTGTGTGTGTGTGAATAGTTTGTGGGTAAATCTTAGATAGCCTTTGAGTTTTAGCTAAGCACTTACATTCAACCATAGAGGAGCAAAAATAAATTAGTTTTTTACTATCTCTTCTTCTTCTTCTTCTTCTTCTTCTTCTTCTTCTTCTTCTTCTTCTTCTTCTTCTTCTTTATCCAGTGCTAAAATGACATTGATTTTTGTCCCCCTCATCTCAAATGAAGATGTCTTCCTCTGCTTCTTACAAAATGTTTGAATCAACTTAATCAAAATGGTCGCCATTTTGTTTGCTTTGATTTCAGACAAAATCAACATCGTTTTTAGTCGAGCGTTGACTCACCTGAACAGGTAAAACGACTTTACTTTGGTTATTTATCTTCGTTGTCTTTCTTTTATTATTTATTATTTTTTTTTTGGAAAAAGGTTTCATTATTTACTAACAGGCCGCCCGATGTTGGCGGTCATAAAATAAGCATAAATGTTATATTTTAATTAATACAGAATTTTTATTTATTAAAAACAGAAATGCCGTAAGTATTAAACGTAACGTTAAATTCCTTTAAAAATATGAAGTACAAAAAACAAAAAAAAAAAAAAAATCAAAAACAAAAAAAAAAAAAAGCAGAAAGACGCTGATACATGTGCATGCGAGTATTACGTTTTGTCTAAATAGTTCACTTCTTGTAAGCAAAAAAATAAAGAAATACCCGAGCTAAGATCGAAACTGAATTCTACAGATAGTGAGTCATGGACAGTAACCATTCCACCACCATGCCCCGATCCATGAATTGCTAACGTATTCTTAACAGAAATTGTCATGTTTTCCGGCCGCGCAGAAGCATTCGTAAAACAGTAGACAAGTAGATAAATATCCGTCGACTCCGACGTCCAATTTTTCTACTTGTATTGTTTAGCAGCTCTTTTTTCGGGTGTAAACGGATTCAAAAGTTTTTCACGTGTCTGAATCTCCTATATACCAAATTTCAAGTCTGTAGATCAAAAATTCGTTGACTGTGTAGGTTAGGGAGTATCCTCACACACAATCTCACTTTTATAAATATACTAGACTACCCGTGACTCAAAATACGTTATTGCTAGCTATGGAATAGTGAGTATACAGAATTAATCTATAAAAGTGCACATGACTATACAGAATCAATGCACGCACGTGCGAAAATAAACATGGCCACTAGTGAAAACATTACGGAATATATTGGATAATAAAGGTCAAAATCATTGCCCTTAGATTAAATGAAAAATCCTTTATATAAGAGCGATGTAATCCGTTAAAAAAGACGAAAAGGAAAAATACAAGGAAGAAGTATGCATTGTAAAAGTCTACCCTATTTTTGTGTTAACAGTCTTAAAAATATCGGGAAATAATAATTAAGTAATATTTAACAGTGAGACTTTTTTAAAGCAAACCTTAAAAATAGAAAAAAAGTCCCTCCTCACACATACGTTTTGAAGTGTTTCTACGGATTTTTAAAAATGCTTGAAATTTATGACACTTATTTCCCTCTTTTTGCCTCACCCCCCCCCCCCGCCACCAAACTTGAAAAAGATGCTAATGATTACATGTCTCGTCTATCGCTACGTGGGTAAGAAGTGGGTGCTCATTTTACATTATATTTATATAGGAAAGTGATCCCCATTCTAAAATGTTAAATTTAAATTATTAAAAAAAAAAATGCCTTCTTTTATATTATCTTTAAAAGCCGTTGAAACATATTAGCCAAAAAGTAGATTTTGATTTCTTTTTAGGAAGTCAATTACGCTGGGTTAAGTAAAAAAAAAAAAAATACCAAGCATTTTTTTTAAATACGTAAATTAATCAAGTAGTTTTTTTTTACACTAGAAAAACATGCTTTTTCTTTTTTTTTTTTTTAAACGATTCCAACTTGCAATGAAGTTATCGAAGTAGTCGTTCTAAAACTTTTGGGCACTAAAAACGTACATTAAAAAAATGTTAGATGTTTGGTATCTGCTAATTTTTGTTTGAAAACGATTTTAACTGGCAGTGAAAAATAAAAATAAAATTCGTAAAATGCTGATGTAAAAAAAGCAAACTCCATTTGAAGGAAACAAAGACTCAATTGCTGTATAAGGTGAACGTGTCGTTTATTTACTGTTGAAAGAATGAATGTTTTAGGTGTAACACGTGTTCATGTCCGCGCGGGTGTCACCATCGTTTGTTGCGGGACTTGTAGTATAGAAAGAAAAAGGAATGCGTGTTCATTTCACGTTCGAGTCACCATCGTTTGTTCGCGCGTGGAAAGAGGTGTGAGTAATGTAGTGGAACGAGAAATGGCTGTCCGGCACGGAGAAAGAGAGAGAGAAAGAGAGAGAAAGAGAGAGAGAGAGAGAGAGAGAGATAGAGAGAGAGAGAGAGAGAATGTCAATCCAGTTCATGGAGAGAGAAAGCGTATAAAGTGTATGTACTGTCTGTTGACTTTTGCCCCATATGGTCGCAAGTGGTGTGAGGCGCGCCTGCCGAAACGGCGGCGGCTAGTCCGTAGACCACTCACCTCAGAAGCTGATTTGAAAAGAAAGAAACTGCTTATGCTCTTGCTTTTATAGTTGTTTCCGGTGGTCCTTTGCGCATGTGATGATTTCCTTTGAAAGGGGAAGTGACGTTGTCCATGTGTGCGTACGTGTGCGCGTATATGTGCGTATATGTGCGTACGTTAGCGTGTGTGTGTGTATACACGTGAATGTGAGTGTATATACGCGAATGTGAATATATGTACGTGTGTGGACGTGCGCGCGTATGTTTGTGTGCGCGTATGTATATGACAAGTAATATAGCTTGAGATGTGAACGCGTGCTTTTGTGTGAGACTAGAAAAGGTTCGCGCAAACATGAATATAAAATTTACTTAGTATTTTAGTTCCAACATTCACCAGCAAATTATAAAAATATTATTTGTGTATTTTATCATTTTAAATAAAAAAAACAAAAGAAAAACAACCCCCCACTTAATCGTAACTATTTTTTAAATTTGTAACGCAATATATATATATATATATATATATATATATATATATATATATATATATATATATATATTTTTAATATATTTATACATACATATATATATATATATATATATATATATATATATATATATATATATATATATATGTATGTATAAATATATTAAAAATAAATCAAATAAGAAAGACGATCCCGTAAGTTTTCATGGCTTTGTTTTTATTAAAACTGGAAGACGTAAAGCTGAAGTCCTAAACCGGAAACGGATACACGGTTTCAATGTCCAAGCAAGACGATTGAGTTTTATAATATAATAGATAGATTACGACGAATTGAACCACGAGAAAAGCACGACAAATTGCTCCTGCTGATTGTCTATTCGTGCAATTTAGACACATCATTCGATCAACGTAATTGTATTTAAAATTGTGTCAGAATCGAAAAATTGTATTTAATGTAATTGTCTGTGATGAAAAAACTAAACTAAGTCAAGAATAAAAAGAAAATCGTGCTCTATGGATGAGTAGACTTCTTCTTGGGGATGACATTCTCAGCTTCATTACATTCATTCCCGTCCGACTGTAAGGAAACACAGCCTGTGTCCACGTCGAGTTAGGGCACACCATTTGCTTCCTGACGGATCACGATCTCCTCCTCCTCCTCCTATTTCCAACTATTATTGTCTACCGACAGGGAACAACGACACAGGTCTAAGATATGTCGGGGAACGCTATCTACAATTACATTATTCTGTGACTGCGTCCCCGTTACTACTTCCCTTCTCCAGCGAGTAGTACACTTCGCATTGGGAGGCTTTGCCCACACCTCCTCACTCATTTTGATGGAAGCTTACTCACCCTCAACTCCTGCAGTTTTGTGGTAAGGATGCCGCCACTTATAAGTAAAGATTACCCTATGAGGTGCTGTTGTTTTATTTTATGCGGTCTTTAGCGACGTACCAGAATACTGCCTCCATGGGTGTGATCTAGCTTCTCTCTGCAGCAGCTTTGATGGTACGATGATATCTTTTCATTATTCCATTGCCACTTGGTTGATATGCTGCCCTATAAAATTGCAGAACACCTTCTTTGTCACACACCTTTTTGAAAACTTCCGACCGAAAACAAGGCCATTGTCTATCAACAGCTCTGCAACAGGATATTTTCCCCCAAAATACTTCCTCGACAACTTTTCCGATCTCCCACGCCATTTTCCGACTTAATCTCTCTGATCCACAGTCAATCATCAATAGATACAGTTTGTGGTAATAGTGCGTGACATCAATGGCCAACCGTTTCCAGTTCATCGCCACATGTAGTTCTCCTGCTTCATGTCTGAACGGTGCGGGGTCAATCGACTGGAATTCCCTGCAATTTTCCACTATCTCCTTGACTTTGTAATTTCTGGGTTAACTTCCTTTGCCAGGAACAATACCCACTCTCGACTAATGTGGAGCATATTATGTAATTCTTTAACCTCCTCTCTTGCACAGCCTACAGAAGACACACTCTTTTCACTTTCTGCAACCAGGCTTTCTTTACTCGCGTCATTATATCCGCCTTATTCTTTTCTGATGGGATCAGCATGACAGACGCCTTTAATTGGAACTCTTTAATCAAATTTGCAAGCGCTCTAAGTTTTCGTTTGATCAACATTTCAGCAGCACCTCTTAATTCTCCTATCACCAGTCACTGCTGACCTGATCATCGATGCTACTGTTGCTGAATCAGCCTTCATCGCAATTACTTTCAGTCCTCACTTCAGGATCCTTTTATAGTGGCATTCAGTTCAGCAACATTTATATGAGAGTAGTCATTTTTGTTCTTTAATCATGCTGCGCCTTCCACAGCCACACCTATCTCTAATATGACACCCAATGCCAGGCTACTTGCATCGCACGATATTACTCCCTCTTCTTTATTGTTGGCATAATATTCTCCCTTCACTAGGTCTTCCTTCTTCACTTTCGTGATGACTTCTCTTATCATGTTTATGACCTCCTTCGTCATGCGGTCCTCCCAGAAGTCACTACCCGTCAGCCGTTTTATAAAACTACAGGCCATCCTGAGCCAATCAGCAATGGGTAGTATCTCACCAACTTTCCGCAGACTGAGAAAAGTTTTCGCTTTGTCAATTCAGTCCCAACTTCAGGTTTCCTCGTTTGAAGATAAGGTTTACTTTTCCATCTTGCAACAGTTCCAGTCCCAAAGCTGCTCCACCGTCTAGCAACTCTGCTGGTTTTGCAGTTAATCCACATTCCTCAATATGATCTCTCACCTTCTCTGCTGTCAGCTTTGCCTCCTCCACAAGACTGAGGCATATAATGAAAGATTGTCTTTCTTTCAAAACTTTCAAGGCTTGAGAGAACGGGAGAATGTAATTTATGTAAAAACTGCTTGGGTCTGCATAAGGAAACCAAATGCCCAGGTATAAAAAGATTTCCCTATCCTTGTAATTCACATGGACTTAAGACACATTATTCTGTCATGTGTCTTAAGAATGCTAAACAAACGACGCTGTAAGATCACGGCAACTATATATTCCCTGTTTTAAAATTTTCCATGAAAGAGGTGCCATGCCTCCTTTAATTGTATACTGCATACTGGTAGTCAAAAATCCTTTTTTCTAGTGTTATCCTAAAAAAAACTTATTCTCGAGTATGTCTTTCGTTGTAATGTCAATTAATGCCTTTATATGTACGAAATCCATAAATTTCACCTTAAAATTGAGGTTCCAAAAACCATTTAACTACATTGCTCGTTTCATAGATAGTTTGAATTAAAAATTTGAGGTTTCACGTTTCGACGAAGTGACGACTAATATTAAAAAAGCTGGATAACTATCAATGTTATGAGAAGTTAAATAATAACGTGTTACACGATCTCATTGGTTTCGACCTGATCTAACACTTGAAGGAATACCAGTTGGTTAGCTGTCTTAATGGCCTGGCAAATTTCAAACAGAATTATTCGCTTTGGAAACGAGGGTAATTTTTTGAAGCATAACGCTAACACAAAAAATCTCCATTACTACGTCCAAATGAGACTAATTAAAAAAAAAGTTTCTTGTATGTTCTATAATGATGTCATTTCAGACGAGAATGCTCTACCGTTTAAAATTTCAAACTTCTCATCATTGACAAATGGAATTAATATGCTGGAGAAAGTTTTATCGTTTGTTGATAAATTGAAACATCGATAATCTGTAAACCTATAGGTGGGTCATCAATGACATCTTGTTTCTAGAGGGTTTGACATGGTCGGAATCTTTTTCGTCTTCAGGCCCGTTTCGTTTGCCTTAAGGTAGACATTCAATACAGACACAAACAACGCACGACACAATTGTAATATATAAGACCTTAACTATTTCTTTTTTTACATTACAATACATTACAATACAATTTACAGATCACCACAATTAACTTAACAATACGCTCTTCAAAACTAACTAGCTGTTCAGGCTTATGCGCGAAATTTGTCGTTGTCTGTCGTTTTTATATACGCACCTTCTATTGAGATTTTAGTTAGCCAATCAGCTTTCTCGTATCCACCGCGCCCTTCCTATCAGCCAATGAGCATGCACTTATCGGACAAAGGCCTATTTGATCTCTCGTTTACCTCTTCTTTTGTGTGTGCTCTATTTAGCCTGGATATCTAGTTTCTTGACCTGTTTTAAATCTAGGTTAGTTTTTATTTTATGTTAGTTTATATATAAATATATATATGTACATACATATATGCACAAATATATATATATATATATATATATATATATATATATATATATATATATATATATATATATATATATATATACATACATATATGTGCGATCCTTTATGTATATTCATGTTTATTCAGAAAACAGATGAACTAAATGAAGTAGTTACACACACACACACACACACACACACACACACACACACACACACACACACACACACACACACACACACACACACACACACACATATATATATCTTATTCACTTTTTGGTGAAAATATTGAATAAAAATGCGCAATTCAATGTTAATATCGTTAGTTAGAGAATTTAATTTTCTTCGAGTTATATTGATTTCATTGACAAGAATTTTTTTCGTAATGTTCCTGAATTATTACAATTTTTTAAAATTGATATATCCCATGATGCTTTATTTTAATAATAAAACCCAAAATAAATGCATGTTTTTTTTTGGTACTTAAAACTATAACTATAGTAAAGATGTTTTTCTTTACACAAAATAAGACATTATCATTAAGATTAAAAATAAAAGGCTCATTATATTCTGAGATCAGTAATTAATAAACACTGAAAATTTAATTGACATTGCTTGATTTCCTGAATTTTTGTGTGAAGAGATCAAAATGTTTATAGATTTTGGGAATTGGCCATCCATTTTGAACGTACCTATTAAATGTATATTATTTAAATATATTTTTTGCTGTTATATCACTCAAAGCAAGTGAAGCATGCATGGTTCCCTGTGAGTGCAAAGTGAACGAGGCATAAAAAATGACGAAGTTCAGCATTTGCCTCCCCCTTCCCCATTTAACCCCAAAACTCCCCAGGAGACATCAAATCCCTGTGAAAATGAACAAACAAATTTTGGGTCTTAACATATGTAAATTTGAGTTCTGCACCATGCATAAAAAGAAATGACTAAGTCCATCATTGCCCCCATCTCATTTAGCCACGAAAGTCCCCAAGGCTTTCACATGTTTAAATTTGAGTTCAGCGCCATGCAAAACTGCTACATGGGCATACACAGAAATTTTTGGACAAATATGATAAAACAGCCCCAGAAGTGTTATCGCGAAGTATAGACAAACAAAATTATGTAGAAATAAATTAGTTACAACTTTTCAGAAAGTTTTATAAAAATCCAAGGCATCAATTTTTCTTTTTTTAATAAGCACAAAAGTGTCAATTTTAATTATTTTAACCCGAAAGGCACCCCTAGGGGGAGGACCAGAGTTTTCCTTGAAATCCGTTCTGTTACGTTTTTACTTATATCATGATTAATGTTTGTGCAAAATTTTACAAACTTTCAAGGTGTAGTTATTGAGAAAAGTGCGGCCGAACGAACGGACGAATAGATGGAGATGAATTTACAGGTCCACCCTCTTTTTGCTGGGGGACCAACGAGCCAAGAGGCTACTTTAGTATTAGAAACAATTCAATAAAGGTGCGTGTGAAGATTCAACGTTCTGAATTCTCTTTGCATTTAATGCTTATTTTCTTAGTAAAACCTAGTTACCCCCTCCCTGCATTACCGACCACTTTAACACAAGCATCAGTAGAAGGTTCACCACGCGTAGTAGGATTAATAAATTGGTTACGTATGTTGAAATATGAGAGCGGAGGAAAATCGTAGAGGATTGATGAGATGAGTGTTGCAGGCGAGGAAACAAGAATCGGCTCAACCCGCTCACACAGAAGTCGCTGTGTCAGACTCTAGTTTGAAATATTATCATCACTCAACTTACAGATTGAACGGATGAATATTAAAAATATCAGTTTTTGCAATTCTGAATTTTTTAAATGAGTGACTGATGATTGTATTATTTAAATCAAGTGGACGACTATTCGAGTGTTATCTGCACAATATTTCGGTCGATGTAACCTCCGACTGCTTAAATGTATCTTGTCGAACTCGGATATTTTCCTTTACCAAACATGGCAACTTATACAACTGAAGAACGTCGCAGGTTACATCGACCGAAACGTTGTGGAAATAACACTAAATTAATTTAAATAATACAAATATATTAGTTTTTGTTATTCTCAAGGATTTCAATCAAGTCATGTGACAGAACGTTAAAATATATTTCTTTATTCAAGTACAAAAAATGTTAGAAAATAGTCATAATAATTCATTGACTATATTTCGCTTCAATTCTAACGAAGGTATATTTTTGAAATTGTGCGTTAAATTATATTCAGGGGGAATAAATACGAATATTTTGGAAAGAGTTGTCTCCCTTGAAACCTCACACGTATTTAATAATTTGTAACACGTATGCTGTTCATTATGGAAACACACAGACAAACAAACAAACAAACAAACAAACAAACAAACAAACACAAAACGAAACAAAAGCAATTAAAGAACATAGCTTTCCGCATCTTTTTGACTATGAACAAAGCGTAGTATCTGTTCTGATATTACACTTAACCATTTCTGTCCGCGGTCAGTAAAGGAGAAACTTTTCTATACTGAAGCAATTTCAATTTTTGTCCGTATCCGGAATGTTCCTTTTTGAAAGTTTGATTTTCACACATTAAAAATAAATCTTGCGTGTAACTCTGCCCTCATGGGAAGTAAATATGAACAGTGAGTTTTCTTGTCTTTTTTTTTTTTTTTTTTCTTTCTGACAATTCGACACACTCAAGATCACATAGCACCCATCACACCACCACCGACGCTTTTGCACTCGTCGTCATTGATTACAGGGAGATAACTTTTCCTATGAGAGTTAGGGACGCTAAAAAATGTAACCTTACAAAACTACTTGATTTAATGCAACACAGTTTTATAACATAAACACCAAATGCAGGGTAGGCAAAGTTTTTTTTTTTTTTTTTTTTTTTTTTTTTTTACCTAGTAATAGCTATTTAAAACGGATTGTTTCTATTTTTTTTATCTTCATTCTGCATTTATCGTCATAATAATATTATTAAGATCTTCATTCCTTATTTCGTCTTAAAATTTCACAATATTTTCTTTTTTCCCTCTTCACTTGAAAACCTCAAATTTGCAAAACTTAACGCAGAGAATTAAAAATGGTCGCGATTTCTGATTTAGTTTATTTTGGTTCAGTTTAAAGCTAGTCGTCTTTTTTTATCATTTAATTTTTTCTTGAAGGATCTGATTATTTTTTATTTATTCCCAAGAATATGGGATTGTATCAGGGGACAATATTGTTTTATGTAAAATGGAAAAAATTGTAGCAATTTCCTTTAATAAAAATGAACTTAAATTGTTACATTAAAAAAAGTCGAAGCAGCTAAAGCTTTTTATAAATTATAATTTCGATGCAATTATCGTTGCATTTTTCTTCTTTTTCTGTAATGTTAATGCTTATATATTTTTTATTATATATGTTATACAACTTTGTTGCATTAAACAAAGTAGTTGAACTTTTTTTTTTATTATTACTCGAATTTTTTTTTAAATAAAAATTAGAATATCGTCGTATTTTACATTTTTTCTGATTGTGATGTTATTAAACTTTGTTACATTTGAATGTTTTGTTCAATAAAAATTACAATATTGTCTTTTGTAAGGTAATTTTTTAGCGTCCCAAATTCTCCTACGCAAAAAAAAAAAAAAAAAAAAAAAATGAACGAGTATCTTAACCAATGACGACGACGATTACAAAAGCATCGCGTTACAAATATAGAATATGCATTTTGAAGTGAGAACCTGTTTTTATTAATAGTTGTCCATTCAATAATTATGCACTATTGTTGCAGTGACGATGGTGATGACAGTGACTCAGTAGTTAACGACACGAACCGGAAACATTGGTGTGCTAAGCTCGAATTCAGTTCGTTCCACAGAAACCTTTTCATCAAAGCCAGACTTCATCTGGGATTTACTTTCAGCAAGTTCAACTCTCGCTTGTCTTATCTTGCCCTTCCTCACATTCAACGAGCGATGTTTCTGACAAAGAGGTAAGAATTGCTGTTTTCTGGGTTGGAATTAATCCATATAACATTTATCGCTGGCTTTTATTATTATTATTATTATTTTTATTTTGAAGTGCTATTTCATTTTCAATTCCTTATATCAAGTGATTTTATACTTTTCCTGGAGCGATTTCTACAAAGTAGATATATAAATACAAATAGTAAAAACTTTTTAAACATTTATTTATTTTTCTTACATGAGAGTCACCATTTATCAAGACCCGGAAGCCACTCGGGGATAAGGGTTATTGTGTGTACAGTACGTTAGCGTTGGAGATTTGATAAAGTGTCTTACTTAAGGAGGCGGTTCATCAGGAATTCGTTTACATTGGACTTGAAGACATCCAGGTTGTAGTCAGGTGGGAAACAGGCAACCGGAACAGTGTTCCACAGGCGTGCACTTCTAAGAAAGAAGTTTTGTTCATGGAATTTACGTTTTGATTTTGGCACAGATAAGGAGTGAGGAAAATTTTTGACAGTGGTTTCAGTTAGACGGGTGTTTATCGTGAAAGATTGGCGAGGGGGAACCAGAGATTGAAGTTCAGACGAGCACCTGAAATGGTAGTGACGATAAAACAAAGATAGGCTCGCAACGTCTCTCCTGTGGGAGAGAGGTTGCAGGGAAGAGAAAAGGGCATATCGCATTAGGCCACAAAGTCTATTTTGTACTCTGTCAAGGCAGGATAGGCTATTTTTAGCAGCTCCTGCCCAGATATGGCAGCAGTATTCCATCTTTGGACGTACTTGGCTTTTATACAGATAGAGAATTGCATCAGTAGTGAGATATCTTCTGGAGCGGTAGAAGGATCCCACCATCTTTCCAGCGACCTTGGCAACTGACTTGATGTATGTGTTCCATTTCAGGTCAGGAGTAAAGGTCAAGCCCAGAAGCTTATCAAAACATGGAGCTTCTCCTAGACGACAGCCACCCATTTCAATTGATGCCAGATGGGGATCAGAGCATTGATGATGTAAAGATAGAAGCTTGGTTTTGGATGCATTAAAAGTGACCAGCCACCTCTTTCCCCACTGTACCACGCGCTCAAGATCAGAGGAGAGAAAATCTGAGAGAACTTTGTCATTTACGGCCTTTGATGTGTTGCCATAGATGGTCGTGCCATCAGCATAGATGTCAACGAATGATTTAAGTATGTGTTTTGGGAGATCATTGCTGTATATCAGGAAGAGAGTTGTCATAGGATGGATCCCTGAGGGACTCCAGCATTAATATTGAGGGCCTCTGATTTCTGCCCATCAACCACTACTCTTATGAGCCTATCGGAGAGAAATGATTTAATGATTGAGAAAGCATTTCCAGTTATACCGTAGCTGGAAATCATGTGAAGTAGGCTCTTATGCCATACCTTATCGAAGGCCTTTGATATGTCAAGAGAAATTGCCCTAGAAAGGAAGCCTTTGTCAAGAGATTCACTAATCCTATGATATATAACAGTTAGCACATCTGCTGTAGATCTGGCAGAACGGAAACCATATTGCATGTCACTAAAAAGGTTATTTCTGCTGAGGTGGTTGACTACTTCCTTATTTAATATGGATTCCAGCAGCTTACTCATGACACACAGGAGATTTATGGTCTGTACTGAGAGGGAGATGACTTATCACCTGAATTCTTGAATACAGAACATACTGATGAGGTTTTCCAGGGTGTTGGGAAGCACTGCTCTTTAAGGTAACGCTTAAAGAGTTTTGTAAGTATGGGAGCAAGTTCTAGTTGAAGCCTTTTCAGCACAATGATTGGAATGCCGTCAGGGCCAGTTGCTTTACTGGAATCAAGGTTCTTTATTAGCTTGGCGACGTCACGCACAGATATTTGTATGTTGCAGAGCGTGTTGTCCGTTATAGAAGGAATACATACATTCGTCGCATAGGGTAGAATTAGCTGCAAAGTTCTTGGCAAATATTTTGGCCTTATCTGATGCTGAAGAGATTACCTCAGATCCATTGATGATAGTTGGGATAGAACGCACGCTTATGTTCAGGATCCTGTTGGAATTTGCCAAAACTGGTGGGAACCAAGCCGCTGCTCAGCTACTTTGGATTTAACGAACTGAGCATATAGCTCTCTTGCATTTTTTTTTATTACTCCTTTGCAGTGGTCGCTGGCAGTCCTGAAGGCAGATTTATTCTCAGTGCATCTATGTGGATGTTAGCTGAAGGGTGAGCAGACAGGATGTGGTCAATTTCAGATATGCTCTTAAGGATAGTAACTCTACTATTGTGGGGGCGATAGAGAGCAAATATAAATGCAATGGTGTAAGCAAGTGCAACCTGGAAGCACATATAAAGTAAATTAGGATCTTCTCTGGAGATATCCCTACCACACGGAAAGCCATCTTTAATGTAGGTACATATTCCACGTCCATGGCGATCTGGGGGGTCAGATTTAGATGTTAAGTTAGAGTATCCTTTAATTATGAATTCGTCAAGGGAAGTGGTCGGCCTAATGCCAGTTTCGCTTAGGAAGAATATGTCTGGTTTTGCTTCTGTAATTGGGTTTCAACCTATGGAAGGTTGGAACGTAGACAACTGATGTATGAGAAGGAGACCTCGTAGTAAGGATCTACGTTGGAGGATGGCATTCTAGGTTTACACGTATTATTTTTCTGGAGGTATTTTATATTGAGGATTGGGATTTTTGGAACAGGTTGACAGACTTGGTTAGAGTAGGACAGAGAGGGAAAGTAAGAGAGAAAAGAGAGGAAGACTTTTTTTGTAACCATGATAAGGTAAAGCCGTAACAATTACCCACTAGTATGGTATCGAGAGGCCCCACTCTAAACTACTGCATGGTTCAGAGTCCATTCACCAAATGGCAATACAGCAGCCCCAATATTTTGCACCTGCTGATAGGACGGCCTCCTTAGTGGTTAATCCAAGGTCGGGTCCCTGACTATCAGGTGGATAACGTCAGCCCAGATGAAACGTTTACCTTCAGCACTCTTACTAGTGACATGGCCACAAGGATAGACATAGAAACAGAAAATTTCCGACATCTCAGGCTACTGTTTACGAAGTACTGTCGTCCTGGAGAGCAGCTTTTTCTTCACCCTTTGTCAGAAACATCACTTATTGGAAATGAGGATTGAGAGACAAATAAGAGGAAGCAAGAGTAACGAGAACTGGCGATAACGCATCCACAATGCGCTGTCTACTCTCCATTTAAAAAAAGAAAAGGGGGTAGTGTAAGGACTTATTAATATTTACTTAGATAATAATCGTCAGGCTGTGACAACAGCGTAGTGATCGTTTGTGGTGGAAATTTGGTATAATTTGATTATTTAAGAAGATGGCTTAACAAGAACCTCTTTACATTGGACTTGAAAACGACCATGTTGTAGGTAGCCGGAAAGCAGCTCCATGGTATAGAGTTTCACAAATGGGCCGTTCTAGGAAATAAACTTATTTTTTGGAATCCTTTGAGATGAGGCTTTATAATTTGTGTATTCATTCTCTTGCGGACTGTTATCTTCATCTTAATAGGTGTCGTTTCACCACGTTTTGGCCAACTCATCCTCTGGCCTTCGGGTCGCGGTGAATCATCTGAAGAAGGGCAGAGGATGAGTTGGCCAAAATGTGGTGATAGCATTTCCCACCCTGTTCCATATTTTTGCTGTAGCAGGAAGCAATTTGTAGTTAAATGGAAAGTGTTAAAAAAGTACAGCGTTAGTAATGTCTGTCTAGTAGGAATGCTGGAAGGGTGCAGAAAAAGCTGAAAACCACCGAAAGGATTACATTCCAAATCAATCTATGAACAAAGTGTAGTATTTGTTTTGAGACTGTGCTTCATCTTTCATGTCTTTGGCCAAAGCAAGAGAAATCCATTTAAACTGTGCCATTTTTGTTGTGCAACAATCCAGAGTACCATTTTTTGAAGAGCTGTATTTTCTTCACATAAAAACCAACCTTATGTCTAACGCATGGGCGGGGGGGGCAAGTAAATCAGATTGACTTAAAAAGACAATCAAGTCATGGTAGATGATATTCGTTCAAACACTTGTTTACCCCAAACAAGGCATATTGCTATTTGGCGTAAGTGGCTACTATATAAAACCGTGGGGAGTTGAGCGGTGAGATTTCTGCAACATTACATTTAAATTTCTGCATGTTAATACAGTCAGAGAATAGAGAAGTAATACCAAATTCTAGCAGTTCGAGAGAATAAATGATTAGAGTACAAAGTGTTCCAGAATCTAGGAAGGTCTACAATGAAAGGGTGGGATTTTGTTACTTGTCGGGTTAGTTGCCTTTTCTACGTAAATCGTCGAAAGGCACACGTTCGTGAGAGCACATTTCATTAAAGTACTTGTAAAACGGACACATGGATGCAATATTACGGTGTTGAGACTTGGTTGATAATGCAGGGCCTATTAGACTCTTTTTTGGAATTCTGCCTAAGAAGGAGAAACTAATGGTAAATGCACCAGCCCAGATGTGACAACAATATTCCATGCATGGGTGAATTTTTGCTTTGTAGAGATACAGGATATTGGCAGGCGTGAGTAGTTAATTTACTTCATACACGAATAATGTGGTTTATTAGTTCGTCTTTTTGTACATATAGTCTTCAGTTTCTGTTTTCCTGGATCTTGTCTGTTTTAGTCTTTATGTAGTTCATTCTGATCGCGTTGTTTTGTACGACTGTCGGTTGCGATTATTTTTTTTTGTTAAAGTTTGTTTTTCCATGTTCATGTGCTTTTATTCGCCATTCCCGTTGTGGCACTATAGAAGACCTGATCAGGTGGGAATGCATAAAGTATCTAAGTTCAGTCTGATCACCTGGATGGATGACTATTAGTTTTAAAGCCTGCACACTACTACATAGAGGTGATCCTTCAAACAGGACTTACCAATCCAACAAATTTTAAAAGATGCCCCAGATACCTCCAGACTCAACTACCGAAAGCTCTTCTACAACTTAAAAATAAAATATTTCGACAGAGTTGAGACATGGCAGGAAGAATGGAGAAACAATACTGTGAAAGGAAGAGACATCAATGAAAACCTTTGCGCCTCCCAGGCTTTGGTACAAATAGTAAGAAGCAATGGATAGCCGCAAACCGGATAAAAAAAAGACACTGCAGTAAACAAACACAGGTGGAGACAAATAGACTCACCAATCTACCTCAAGTGCAAGGACCCCCCCTCCTCCAGGACACAGACCACCTGACCCTACACTGTCCACTCACGCGACTGGAAGGAGGCTATGCGACAACCCATCTATCTGAAGACAATTTCTCAGACTGGCTAAATAATATAGGTATGAAGGTCTAACCCATACTATGCTATTACTATTCGCCATTTCTAAATTGTTCATGTAGTGTCTTCTCTTCCCAGTTTGCTTTCCTTGTCTTTTTAATGTTTGCTTTGCTGCCCTCCGTATTTGTAATCTTTTAACGGTTAGTAACCAGTCTCTCTTTATTTTATGTTATACATTAAAAAAAAAAAATCTTTTTATCATACTGTCGACGAAATCTTAAATGTTTACAAGCCGTCTTCCATATTATTTTCTCATTTATATGGAATCGATCAGTATAGTTTTTCCGATTCAATGCTTTGTGTATGGTCATTACTTTCCTGTTAATCTTATTTTTGTTTTGTCGAGTTCATCAAAGATCCAGAGTATTTCTCGAGAGATATTACACAAGTATTTATTTCTTTCCTCAGTTTTTCTGAGTGAAAGCAAGTTTATCTAGTATTGCCGCACTCTCCGTCTATTTCGATAAACGTTGCAAGTCATTTTGCGTTATCGCAACAGTTGTTTACTATTTATTTATCACTGGCACGGACAATTAGTATTCTCTGGAATTTGAGTGGTATCCAGTATTCCCAAAGTTCCAGTACTTTTCGTACATTCCAAGTGGAAATCTAATTTATGCTTAATTTGGTCTTCCTTAAAATTTTATCATAATTTTTGTGGTGCTAAGACGCATATGCGTGTGCATGTGTGGTGTGAGGGGGTGGCGTGTCAATTTATGACATCATTAGCACTTTCTTATTCTCCTTTCTATGCTTCTTTCTTTCTTTCTTTCTTCTTCTTCTTCTTCTTCCTTTTATTATTATTATCATTATTATTAATGATAAGAAGGAGAATGAGTATATATACAATCGATTCACATTGAATCAATTCAACGGAAGCTTGAGGTTCATGTAATCAACGAAGGCGTATTTGTAATCACTATTTTCCCGAACTAAATACTATTTAACAGGATTTTTCTCAGAAAAATTCTATTATCTCATCAAAACTAAATAAAAAAAGCCGTTAGCATTTTCAAATATCGCACTCAAAATGTGCCCCCAAATCCATTCAAATATCCATGTTTGTAAACAGTTTATACTGGTTTAAATATTCTAATAGTTTTTAATTAGCGGAACCTGTGGAAATTCCATAGGTTACTGATTCATATGTAATATATTGATGTTGGCATTATGTAGATGTTCAGCGTAAATGGAGACGCTCTGATATTATTGAAGCTCTTTTGTTAGAACTGCAAAAGTATTTCTAGAAGTGTAAGCCATGTTTAGTTTCAGAACAGTTTCCAATGGTTCGTTGTTCTACACAAGTCCTGGGAGGTGACTGGTTCGCAGTAGACAGTTCTCGAGTTGGAATCCACAGAGCAAAAAGTTCTTCAAAGAAAATATATGCCAAATTGCAACAGAAAGATTTAATATTTATGGAGCAATTCAGGTTTCTGATTGGTTGGTAACATAACGTGAATTAATTCGATTCGTCAGTTTCTAGCAGCGTCGTTTATAAATAGAATCTCTCGACTGTGCGGGCTAGGAGGTCCACCCTCCCAGGCCTTGCCACCGGGCTTTCCGGTGGGGCAAGTTTATTGCTTGCTGCCTGAGGCGCCCCGACCGGGGAATGCCGACGGGGTTACTCAGGCAATTTTTAAAATTGCAGGAGTGCCCCTCCTTTAGGGGAGCCTGCGGGTATCCCACTTTCCAGGCCTTGTGCCAAATATTGCCGATGTGGGCGGCAATTAAATATATACCTCATCATTCATCTTGGATGATGGGATGTGTCTCCTAGCGGCTTCGGCTGCAGGGAGACAGGGTAGAAATGCTCGCCAAGGATTCGTTCTTGACACTCAGCCCGAGAGGTGAGGGGCCTGGAACCGGCCCACCACCTGTCGGACTGAGGTACACCACTTGCGTACTACCTAGGAGGTCCACCCTCCCATGCCTTGCCATTGGGCTTTCCGGTGGGGAAAGTTAATTGCTTATCGCCTGAGGCGCCCCTACCGGGGAATGCCGACGGGGGTGCCCAGGCAATTTTTGTTGAGACGAGAGTGCCACTCCTTTAGGGGAGCTCGCCTGTTCTCCACCTTCCGGCCTTGTGCCACATTTTGCTGTGGTGGGCAGTAAATAAATAACTACCCCATTATTCATGATGGGATGTGTCTCTTAGCGGCTTCGGCTGCAGGGAGGCAGGGTCGAGTACTCCTCAAGGATTCGTTCTTGACACTCAGCCCGACAGGTGAGCGGACGGAAACCGGCCAGCACCTGTCGGACTGAGGTACACCGTTTGGGTAATACACAGGAGGTCCACCCTCCCAGGCCTTGCCATCGGGCTTTCCGGTGAGGAAAGTTAATTGCTTGTCGCCTGAGGCGCCCCTAACGGGGAATGCAGACGGGGGTGCCCAGACAATTTTTGTTGAGGCGAAAGTACCCCTTCTTTAGTGGAGCTCGCCTGTTCTTCACCTTCCGGCCTTGTGCCACATTTCGCTGTGGTGGGCAGCAAATAAATATCTACCCCATTATGAAATATCGCAACAGTATTTATCTAAGCTAGCAGGGATGCCCAGCGTAGCCCGGTCGTGAAATACGCTTAAATATGATATTTTAATTCTTGCAGATTTCGTATACATTATTATAGAGTCAATGTTCTATCGGTTTTTATATATTATAAAGTTGCGATTTAAAAAAAAATATTCATATGACTTGAGTGCCTCAGCTTGAATCGAAACTGAAACTTATATATATATATATATATATATATATATATATATATATATATATATATATATATAGAATGTATAGAAAACATTACAAACAAAAAACTACAAAAAATTAATCACAGAAAACATTACAAAAACTACAAAAAATTAGACACAAACGAATGCGACTACATAGATATAATAAATACTGAAAGTAAACAAATTACCGATAAACGAAAAATTAGCGATAAAGTCGGCAAATTGAAACCTAGAGAGTCGTACATTCTGCTTAAAGACCACAAATGGGACTTTAATAATAATCCCAGCACCCGCCTGATAAACCCAACTAAACCAGAAATAGGTAGAATTAGCAAAACTATACTTTCTAGAGTAAACAAACAAATCAAACAGGACCTAGAACTAAACCAGTGGGCAAATACGACCGAAGCAATCACCTGGTTTAAAAATATAGAAAACAAAGATAAATGTACGTTCATACAGTTTGACATCATAGACTTTTATCCCTCGATATCCGAAGAACTTTTTAACATTGCCCTAGAATTTGCCGAGGCATACACTGATATATCCTCAGAAGAAATCAACATCATTAAAAAATGTAGAAAATCAGTTCTAATAAATAACAATAACCAATGGATAAAAACTAAAATGAAAAATTCGTTCGACTTGGCGATGGGTGCCAGAGACTCTGCAGAGGCATCAGATTTTGTGGGATTATTCATTCTATATACCCTCACAAGCATACTCGATACTACGGATATCGGCCTATATAGAGATAAATATGTATATATGTGTGCATGTATATGTGTGTACACATAGGTATATTTATATGTATATATAAAAAAAGGAGAACGTCTACCTAAAACCACTAACCTAGTTCTAAAACAGATCCTTTGCTTGATAAAATGCATGCCCATTGGCTGATAAGAAGGGGCGCGGTGGATACTAGAAAGCTGATTGGCCAACTAGAAATCCTCAACATATATAAAAGAAAGAGGCAACCACACAATTCGCGCATAAGCCTGACGAACCCTATAGTTGGATGAAACGCAGAATATTCAGTGTAGCTTAATCGCCATATATATTTTATAAATTACTAACTAACTATATATATATATATATATATATATATAATTATTTTTTTTACTATAATAGTTAATAATTATTATAATAATTAAATTAAATTAAATAATTATATATATATATATAATTTTTTTTTACTATAATAGTTAATAATTATTATAATAATTAAATTAAATTAAATAATTATATATATATATATATATATATATATATATATATATATATATATATATATATATATATATCCTATCAATATGATATGAAATCAGTTTGGTAATAGATGAAAATCCAACAACATGTATTAATTCAAGATGACGTCCAGGGGAAGGATCGTTCACAAGATCTGGCTAATTACTGTTGCGGATCTCAAACGTTACAGCATAAATAACTTATATTCCGTCACCAGGATGAAAACTCATGAAAAGGAATAGAAAAATAACACAATACAATACAAACTGATTTAAACGTAATTCGTTATTGGGAAACAGAAATAAAATAATCCTCTTTTCAAGACCTGCTTGCATCAAGCCAAGGAAATAAAAAAAAACCCTCTTCTTAACGAAAATTAATCATAATAGCTAAAATATGAGAAATCATAAGACAGATAATTGCGAAATAACCAAAAATCTGTGAAAATACAGAAACTTCAACTCTTTATTTTTTTTACCATGAAAATATATTATTCATTCATTTTCTATCGGACATAGAACGATTTGAAAACTTAAAAAACAAAAACAAAAACAAAAAAACAAAAACAAAAACAGAACGATTCTAATGCAAAAGGTGATTGTTCAACTTATTTTTGACTCAACGACCCTCAGCAGATATTGGATAATAATAACATTTTTTTAAAACTGTGCGTACGAATTACTCTGCAAATACAGTGTTCTTTCTATTTCGACACTTCCAGTCTTCTCTATGCTGACGGTGGTTCAGTGGTTAATCACACAGACTGACATCGTGAAGGTCCCAAGTTCGAATCCAGTTCGTTTCACAGAAACTCACTTTCACTTAGGATGTCGGCAACATTCTCGTACTCCCGATGTATTTTTATGATTAGAAAAATATCGGGGAAACCATTATCAACAACAGAAACTTCGGATTCATACGATGATGATTGCGATCTCTACGCATTAGATGGAAGGCTGTCGGCTAACCTGTCGATCGCTCAGGTTTAAGATTAAAATGAAAAAATTTAATCGCTGATCGCGCAAAACGCGCAGATTGAATGGACGTATACTATGAATATCTGTTATTTGTTTACATTTTTTTATTTCGATTTATTTACGCCATTTCATCGATTAATGAACCGATATCAACCTATTCAACAAACAGACACAGATACAATAAAGATATTCAAATACAATACAACTATTCAACGCTGATCTTCGAACTTCTTGGTAAAGAAATAACATGACACACAAAGATGGAAAACGTCATGTTCCTCTTTTCAATAAAATCAAACAACGAAAACAGTTTTCAATAAAAAAAGAATGATTATTTCACAAATGTTGAAATGGATTCTTTTCGTCGTGACACGTTCGATTTCTCGGTGTGTCATCAACTCGCACTTCCGGTGATGTCACAACGGAAAGCTTTTCGGGGAAAATGAAATCCGAGTGAAAGATTTCCATATATTCATTTGTTCTTTTCGGATTTTGTGGCTAGAATTCGTTTCGATTAAGAATGTTTTGATATCTTATCAATATCAAGGATATCAAAGAGAAATAGCGTGTCTAACTGGCTACCCCAATGGGAACATCGCGGAAAGTGTGGCTGTATGTAGCGATGCTGTGCAGCGGGTACATATTAGAGACACATATAACGGGGGTCTCAAAACAAATGATAATGGTATTTATATCTGTTTATCTGTGACGATTCTTGCGGACTTCATATTATTAATACGGAGCTGAGACATTTATACAACAGCTCTTGTTAACGCAGATAGAGGGGAGATGCATTATTGATGATGAAGGAGGAACATTACTTGGAAGGGGTCATACAATGTTCATTTACAAGATGATAGGCAAAACACATTTACCTTTCAGTTGTAACGACGACACGAAGATGATGGTGATTTCTTTATTCATCAGTCGGTTGATTGATGACTCAGGAATTCAAGCTTGTATGGTTACATGGTCTCCTCTCCTCCTTCGCCTCTAAGAGCATAAGCTTCATTAAGTCGCTGTCAGACTTTCGTCTCAGACTCTATCACTGTGACTGTGATTCCCTCTAACTTCGAACCCTGTCTCAATATATTGATGTCATAGGTGTGATCAACCAACGTGACTTTATCACGTTTCAATTTACCCGTGCCCTTTGCACATGTATCTACCACCTCACATTAACAAAAGAAACCATAAATTAAATTGTATCATTTAACCTATTTATTACATAACATTTTCAACTTTGTGATTACCCATTCTTTTGATTGAAATTTTTAATATCCAGTTATTTCTAAAACAATGGACAATCGCTCTATCTCTGACATAAATAATATTTAGTTTTTTTTGCATTCCTACGATGTCAATATCTATTATCTTTTAACACTTGCCTACTGGGTCCGATTCTAGACTTTTCCTAATATCATTTTCAAACTTATCTAGTTTTGCTTTCTTACTGAGGTCTGTCCCTTTTCATAACAGTAAGAGAGTCATCTATCTATCTATCTATCTATCTATCTATCTATCTATCTATCTATCTATCTATCTATCTATCTCTATCACGCATACGAAAATACCCCCCAAATACATGATCCAGATGATGAAAATATATTCAGATGCTGTCGAGAATAATACTCCAGCGAACGAACTAATGGATGTCGTATTCAACACACTATCCTGCATGCAAGTTCTAAATAGCAAAGATCAAAATGAAAATGTAAGATTACAGACTTGATCTTACAATAGAAAATGCATTCACTCCTTAAAAAGTGAAATAGTATGACATGATGGTGATCTATTCTATTTCATTGTTACACGGTGGAATGATAAAATGTTGCCCTAAAGAAAACAATGAAAAAAAAATCCATTCTGGTAATTTGATTATGTAGTAGAGCTGACATATATTAAATGTAACCACCTTCAGCCTCAATCACCGTCTTGACAAGAGCTGGCAGGAGCTCGGCGAATACTGGGCGGATAGCGGCGATCAGGCTTGCTTTGATGTTGTGGCGGGATCGTTTTGGTGATGTTCTTGACGTATGGACCAAACGAAGTAGTCCAGCGGGCTTAGGTCAGGGTAGGAGGGAGGCAGTGAAAATAGAGTACAAAGTGGTAGCACTCCTTCTGAAGACAAACCTGGGTCTCTTTGGACGTGGGTCGGCGCCGAGTCCTGCTGCACACCCAGGATCTGCCAGCGGTCACCTGATTGCACCAGGGGATCACTAAACTCTTCAGCATATTCAGGTACACTTTCGTGTCGACTTTCAAGCCGATTTCGAAGATGTGAGGTGCCATGATGTGACCCTCACTTAAAACCACACCAAAGACCATAACTGTGTCCGGAAACTGTTTTCATCACCCTAGTCACGTCCCTGTTATTCGTGGCAATCCAGCGATGCATTTTGAGGGTGCTGGCAATGGTCCTGTTGTCATAACTTGGATCAGTAGAGAGCAACAACGCTGGGAAAAATCGGATGTATGGCATACATACTATTACGGATCGAGGCAAAACCAGATGTAAATCAGATGCTAGCGATGACGTCAATCTTACATTCCGATCGAAAAATCGAAATAATGAAACAATGAGAGAAAATATTTTAACTGAATTGAAATTGTTAAAAGTGCAAATCAATAAAAAAAAAATCGAAATTTCATATCGAATATCAAAATAAACGAACAATCAGATTCCGATCAAGGAATGCGGGTAATGTCAATATAAGTAAAAAACAAAGGCAGTCAGTCAGTGAGAGAGAGAGAGAGAGAGAGAGAGAGAGGGAGAGAGAGAGAGAGAGAGAGAGTGATATTTCTACCGTCGCCACACCGATCAACCACACACCACCCACATACTGGCCTAAACTTTCTCTCTTGTCATACTATCAATGTAATGTAAATAAACTTGATGGTGATTTAACAAGCGTCCGTTTGTTTGATTACAAAAACACGGCAATCAGCGTGTATATACTATTGATACGCATGTGTGAAAAGTTAGAACCATACATTATATAGACGAACATATTTCTCTGAGACTATCCTGAATCTCTTCAAAACCAACACTCGCTCATATATAATGCATTGTTACAACGTCTGAGCTAATGCATCAACTGGACAGGGTACAAAAAAGAGTCCCCAATCTAATAGGTCCAACACTATTAACCAAGCTTGAACCACTGTCGCACTGTCGCAATGTTGCATCTTTGTGCCTGTTTTTCAAGTACTTTAATGAAATGTGCTCTAACTCGTATCCCTTGTGTCTTCTTGACATAAATACCCCAACTAATCCGACAAGCAGCAAAATCATACCCCTTCACTAATAAAGTTCCTAAATTCCGAAAAAACTTTTTTAATATTGTTTTTTCTTTCGAACCGCCGGACTTTGGAATTCCCTCTCGTTTTCCTGCGTCCCTGACTGGAAAATAGCAGAAAATACTGGAATAGGGAATTGAGCAACAAGATGTATGTTTAACACTACAGGCCAAGCTATTTGCCAAGTCTTATTTATGCCAATAAGTAAACGCATGCATTTTAACCACAAGAACATGCTTTTCTTGGACGGATCTGGCATGTTTTTGTCTGATTCGTACTATCGCAAACCTTGAATGTGAGTAGGTAATTCGATTCGCATCACAATGCCTGTTAAAGGATAATCATCTGGCGTTTTGTTAGAATTCCGGCTAATATTTTGTACGGGTAATATGTGATTAAATGCGAATGAAGCATTCACTGAATTTTATAATTCAATAAATATATGTAATGTACAATGGGGGAAAACGGACAATTACACACAGAAAAAGATATGAATTATTTAGAAGCTGAAAAGGGTTGATTGACTTGCAGAGAAAATATTCATTTTTTTCTTGATAATTTCCTATTGTTTATGCATTTAATGAAGTGATAAACGTTAATCACCACGAGCGAAATGGTGGAAATAATTCGATGATAATTGAATGAAAAAGAAAAAAGAAAATAGAAGAAAAAAGAAGAAGCGGAAGAAGAGCAGAAAAATGAAGCATAATTACGAGAACTAGAGGAAGAATCAGGAGGTTGATTGTTTTTTTTTACGGCATATCAACCCTTTTCAGGTTATTTAATGCCGAATCCAAAGACTTTGAAGAATTTTTTTTAAATAGAATATGTTTGTTGTTTTCAAGTCGGTTTCTATTTAACCCATAGTTGGGACCCTAACAGGTACTACCACTCCGGGTCAGAGTGGATCTAGGAACTTTGGTAATTAAAGGGTGGCTACACACTCCCCAAAGCCTGCAAGCTGGGGCCTCACCACTGGATATAGTTTAAGGTCATATCCAGGACCAGAATCAGGAGGAGACAGAGCAGACGTGAAAAAGAAGAAAAAGAAAAAAAGATGATGTTGAAAAAATTAACTAAGGAGAAAAAGGAGAAAGAAACGGAAAAGAAGAAGAAAAAGTACGATCATCATCATCATCATCATCATCATCATCATCATCATCATCATCATCATCATCACCACCACCACCACAAGAAGAACTATACAGGATATAAAGAAACAACAAAAAAAAAAAGACAAGAATAGTGTGAAGAGAAAGTACTACATGGACGATTCATAAGAATGACAAAAGAAGAGAATCACGTAAACACCTGCACGTGGCTAAGAAACGGACATATGAACAGAGAAACAGAATCTATACTGACAGCTGCACAGGACAACGCGATTAGAAGGAACCACATCAAAGCTAAAATAGACAAAACACAGGAAAACAGTAAACATGTGAAGAGCAAAAAGACAGAAAAGCGAAACAATTATGCGAACTTATCAGAGAACTAAAAGGAATATGGAACCTGAAAAAAATCAACATAATAACAATAATTGTAGGAGCATTAGGAACAATTCCAAATAACTCGGAAACAAGATTAGGAGAAATCGGAATCAAGGGAAAGGCTCAGACTATACAACGGACAGTAATTGTTTTTTAATTCCATTTTCACTTCAACCAAGGCACAGATCCACTTTAGTGTAGAGGGCTACTAGCGGGGGCATAAGTTGCAGGGATACTATGTAGGGAGTTGAACAGCAAGGTGTCCGTTGACATTAAAATTGAACTTCTGCATTTCAGTAAAGAGGGAAGGGAGTTCTAAAGTCTAGCAGTTCTAGGGAAGAAACTAAGGATCTCTACTGTGTAGGGGTAGGATTTTGCTACTTGTCAAATTTGTCGGGGGTATTTACGTCGAAGGGACACAAGGGCGTGTATTTCGTCGGAGCATTTACCATTAAAACACTATTAGAACAGACAGAGGTATGTAACATTTCGTCGATGGGACAGAGCTTGAAGCTTTGATGAGGTTGGCGACTCTCTTTTGAACCCTGTCCAGGAGCGAGAGGCTTGTAGCTAATGCATCATCCCAAATGTGAAAAATGTGACCCCATACATGAGCGAATGGTGGCATTGTAGAGATACAGCATAATTTCAGACGTAAGTAGCTTTCTTCGCAGCGGCCTTGGCAATGCTCTCAATGTATCTGTTTCAGCTCATGTTCCCTGTGAACGTTAAGGAGAGGAGTTTGAAAGAAGTACTTTCAGGTAATGTATCTTTAATTATAGCTATTGGTGGTTGAGAAGGACTCTTGTAATTATTGAAGGAAACAAGCTTAGTCTTGGTAGCATTGAATGTGACCATCAATTTTTGTCCCCATTTCACTACTTATTGGAGGTAATCCTCTAGTGTTTTTGTTGTTTTCCCCTCGTGCTGTTATAGAGCGTGGTGTCATCAGACAATATACTTATCTCAGAAACAATTTTATCAGGGAGGTCATTTATGAATATTAGGAATAATAAAAGGTCCAAGTAGACTCCTGAGATACACCCACATTTATGTCATACTTTTTAGATGTACGACCGTCGGGGACAACATGGATCCTCAGTAATTCTGAAAACAGCTGAAATCTTAAAGAAAATCCTCGAATCCGGAACATAATCTGCAAGAATGATACTCGCAAAGAAAATGCAAGAGAAATAAAACAAATACCAAATCAAGAAAACTGAAGCTACACAGTTGTAGACTGACTATTCCCTCCCGTCCCCTCCCTCCTATTTGTTATCTCCCTTCTCCTCTCATATCCCTTGCCTTCCCCCTGCCCATAATCCTTCTCCCCTCATAAATGTCGAAGGGTCAAGGAGGATGGAAAGACTGAGGACTGAAAACACTTACCAGACTTCCACTGGATTAGTGCGAAGTGGACTGGGACGTTGGGGAGGCTTATTGCCGCCCAAATTCCAGTGAAGACCAATGGTCACAGCTAGCGAAAAATCAATGGAACGCGACAGTAGCGATGATGCAAATTTATTTGCAAAAGTTGTCGAAAGGGTTACTGGAAATCTGAGCAGACTTGTTGTCACCCAGACTCCAGGGAACACCACCGGTCTTTGTCAGTGAGCAATCTCTGATGATGACATGTGTAAGAACTATAATAATAATAATAATAATAATAATAATAATAATAATAATAATAATAATAATAATAATAATAATGATGTGAAGAAAAGGAATACAAAGATAAACAAAAGAAAGAAGGAAAAGAAGAGCAGAAGAATAAGGGTAAGTAATAGAAAGAGGAGAAAAAGAATAAAATAATGAAGATGAAAAACGTGTAAAAGAAGAAAAAAGATGGCAGAAAAGAAGATGAAAAAGAAAGAAGATTAACAAAGAAAAAGTAAAGGAAAAAGAAAGAAGTATAAAATTTTGGGCTTTTATTCACTTAATTGTGTATCAACTAGCAAGTCTTATCTGATGAGATCAATATAAAAATAAAAGACTTAAAGCTTTATACGAGAACGTCAACTCTTTTTTGAACGAATGATGAATTAACGGAACAACTTTCTATAAGTTTGATTGAGTCGAAGAAATTATTCAATGTTTAAACTTACAGTTAGACGCGTCTTATTATAATAGCATCTATTCGTTGGTTCATATTGTTCCGTTTTTGTAGAAATGCTACGAACACGTTTATTATTAAAATATATAGAGGCGCATCTCGTATCTCTAAACTGTCAATCCCGAAATCTACGAAAATAAATCGAACAAGAACAGTGAGGCGCATGAGGAGACTTCCTTTTTGGGAAACTGGGGGCTTCTCGGAGAATTAACCTTGTGCCAGATGTTTCACGTACTTGTGAGGAGGTACGAAGCGACAGACTGACGCAGATATCTATAATATCGGGCCTGTAAACTCAATAGTTTTACAGGTGACCTGTGCTATCCGAGATTGTTTAGGTAATTGGTCAAATGAAAGGTGAAACCTGGCTGCTTTCATAAGAAGTGAAAACCACAATAGTATTCGACTTGCCTTGTTTCAAAATATATGCACGGTTCTCTCTTTCTCTCTCCTTCTCTATCTTTTCCATCACTCTCTTTCTCTCACTTAAAAATTAAAAAGAGAGAATAATTGTTTTAAACAGTTGAAGCTTGGATTCCGACGGCAAAGTACAAGGCTCAACGGTCGTCCCAAAATGCTCCTTGATTGTGAAAATAAATAAATTTCTATTTTTATAAGAAAATTGCCTTGTTCACTATTTTGTAAAGCGTTTAATTTTCAGCAGCATCGATTCTTGGCTGCTATTAACGACGATGGAAATGTTGCCCGCAAAGACGACCAGACCCACGCCAGGCGACACATAGCCGATTATAGCCCACGCCATATCAACCTCTTCATATAAAGGGGTGTGCCTATCGTTTGGTCGTGTCTAACATCCAGGGAGCTGGTTGCCGTTTCCAGGACATAACAACGGCTCAAGACATGTCCCCACGACAAAGCAAGTAACTCTCCTCAGCAAACGGTCGGACCACAACAGATTCATCCATGACAAATAACACCTCATCTGATGAACTCATAGCACTTGTACCCTCGTGATACATACTCCTGACTAAACCGAAGAAGCAACAAAATCCCACCCATTCACTGTTTAGATTTCGGTATCTGAGAACCTCTTAAGTGAATAGATGGAGTTTTGTTTGTCAGTTAATCGGGGATTATTTTCATCGAGATGACTACGTCACAGCATATTCAGGGGATCAGTGAGACAACAACATGGCGATTGGTTGTGGTAGAAATTGGGTAGAATTTGAATATTTAATAGGACGGTTCAACAAGGGCTTGTTTACATAGGACTTGAAAACGGCCATATCGTAGTCAGCTGAAAAGCAAACACGTAATATACAATTCCAGATACGAGCATTTTCAGGAAAGAAACTTTACTCATAGAATTTGCATTTAAATTTAGGCACAGACAGAGAGTAGAGGAAATTGTTTACCGTGGTTGTAGCTAGACGAGTGTTTGTGCAGGGGGAGATCATAGATTGAAGCTAAATTTTATGATAAAGAGATTGCAAGGAGAAAAGGACACCGCTTACTAGATTTCGAAGCTAGTTTTGAACCTCAAGGCAAGAAAGTGTGCTGCAAACAACCATCCGCCAAATGTAGTAACATCACCTCATTTTAGGACGTATGTGGCTCTTATACAGGTCAAGAATAGCGCAGGGAGTGAAAGGTGTTCTGTGGCGGTAGAAGACCCAACATTTTTTGCAGCGACTTTGATAACGGATTGTTGTAAATCTCCCATTATAAGCCGAGGAGGTTGGAAGAAGTACTTTCATGTAACTGAATGACTCATGCATCTATTTTATTCTAAAACAAAAGGAAAAAAGTCCACCATTTCCTTTGTCTGTCACGCTTAATTTTGAAGTAGTATTTACATCGCTAAGCGCGTAGATGTAATAGGCGCATCGCACATTTATGTTTTGTCCTTTTTTGTCTTTTTTTTTTTTTAAATAAAACTCATTGAAAACTGTAGCAGTAAAAACGGCAACAAAAAAGTCAACCTAAAGAAAACATAAAATCCTCGAGACAGATTAAATCAAATGTAAATTTTTGTTGTTGCAAAATATGAATAATTTACTTTTCTAATTTCCTCGTTTCATCTAATTCGAGACAAACAACCCACCCCGAAAAAAAAAAAAGAAAAGAAAAACGCTACAGATACTCAAAGCCATTTATTCGAGATTAACATCTCACTTTTTGATTAGATGGCAGCGTATTTCTGATTAGTGTCGCATCAAGGAAGAAAACCTGCACATTCTGATTGATCGACCGAACTTCTTGTAACATCGTTTCTCTCTGATAGACTTATAAGAGTAGTCGTCGATAGGCAGAAATCAGAAATTGTATTAATGCTGACGTTCCTTAAGGTTCCATGCGGGGCCCAACTCTCTTCCTGATCTTCATCAATAATCTCCTAAATCACATTCTTAGATCATTCGTAGACATTTATGCAGACGACACCACAATCTATAACAACACTTCATAGGCCGGCAATGATCACGAGCTTTCTGATTCTCTCTCTTCTGATATTGAGAACGTAGTGCAATTGGGAAAAGGTGGTGGTTACTTTTAGTGCATCGAAAACCAAGCTTCTCTCCTTTCATCACAATCGCTCTGACCCCCATGACGCACTAATTGAAATGAATGGCCCTCGTCTTGGGGAAGCTCCATGTCTTGACAAACTTCTGGGTTGGACCTTCACTCCTGATCTGAAATGGAACACATACATCAAATCTGTTTCCAATATCGCTGGAAAAAATTGTGGGATCACTCTACCGGCTGGGTAATTATCTCATTGCCGATGCAATCCTCTATCAGTATAAGAGCCAAGTACGCCTTAAAATCGACTACTGTTGCCACATCTGAGTAGAAGCTACTCGGCACGCTCTACCCAGTCTTTTCAAAACCAGCTTCAAAACCTAATAAGTGATGTCTTTTCTTTACCCTGCAACCTCTTTCCCGCAGAAGAGACGTTGCGAGCCTGTCTCTGTTCTATCATTATTTTCATGGCAGGTGCTCAACTAAACTCCAATCTATGGTTTCTTTTTGTCAAACTTTCACTAAAACACTCGATTAGCTACAACCACTATATACGATTTCCCCACTCTCTGTATACCTAAATCTAAACGCAGATTCCATTAACAAAGCTTCTTTCCCAGAACTGTACGCCTGTGGAACACTGTTCTACTGATCTGCTCCCCGGTTGAATACAACATGGTAGCTTACAAATCCAATGTAAACAAGTTCTTGTTGAGCCGTCCCCATAATTAATCAAATTCTATCCAATTTACACAACGATTACTAAACTACCACATTACATTCATAAACCATTATCCCCGAGTGGCCTTCGGGTCTTAATAAGTGGTGACTCCCAGGTAGACAAAAACATTTAAAAAAAAAATCACCGTTCTTTATAGATGTGTGCGGGGTGTTTATATGTGTTGGTCTTTTACGCACCTTTCACTTCTTTTCATCGTCATTCTTTCGTCTATGATTGTCACACAGTACATTTTCTACGTCATCATTTATGGTTGTACACATACACTGCGTATCAAATTATTAACGAGCTTACATTTAAAAAAAAATATATATTTAAGGAACGCGGATGACGATGTCGTCCATCTGGGACCCATCCCTTGTTCCAGCCATCTGGGCCATCAAGAGTGACACGCACTTTATCTGCGAACAAAACTTTGGAAAAATCCGTTTTCATCCATGAAACTTTTAGAAAGCGCTTACAATAATATTCAGCTACTCTAGTCCGAAAATAAAAGTATTTAAAGCAGTATGAGCGAAACTATGGCAAAAGATAGAAATATCTGTTGATTTCAGTATATCAAGTTATTAACGAGGTTGAGAAAAAGCACAATATACCCATAACTTCTTTATGGAAATAATATTCAAACATACACAAACTAGGAAAAATGCTTAGAACACAATAACTACATAGCAATTTCTACGTTGACATAATTAGTAGGGCATATGCGATATTATGAATGACTTGTAAAAGACGTTGGTTCACAGAATTAGTCAAATTTGTGATTATTAGTTATTCCTCGCGATACCTCTTGGAGAGCATTCCACAACTCATCTTTGCTCTTAAATTGGCATCCACTTACATAGAGGTGTCGCTTCATGATACTCCAAAGGTTCTTAATTAGGATCAAATCTGGTGAATTTGCAGGCCACTCCATCTTCCGTCGCCCAGAGAACCCCTGTTGTTACAAATACTCTTTGCTTTTGTTTGTTGCATGCGAGGGAGTATTATCTTGCATAAAATAATGGTTCTTCTGAACGTCAACCTTTGCTTCTTCAGTCATGGTTCAAAGTGTTCCTTCAGAAAAGCTATGTAAGCATTTGACGTCATTTTTACGCCTTCTGGGACTCTCCATGGGCTAACTAAAGTACCTCCGATAATCTCAGACCAAATCATTATCCCACCACCACCTTGTTGGCGCCTTAAACGCTGATGACGATGTCGTCCATCTGGGACCCATCCCTTGCTCCAGCCATCTGGGCCATCAAGAGTGTCACGCACTTCATCCGCGAACAAAACTTTGGAAAAATCCGTTTTCATGTTGTTCTCTGCCCATTATTAACAAAGAGGGAAGTCACGTGATATTAAAAAATAGAATAAATTAACGGCATTTAAACAAATAAAAAAAAAGAAATATAGAACTAGAAGAAAAAGAAGAAAGAAAAGGAGGGAATAAAGTAAAGCTATATAAAAATATATGAATCGGTATTGAACACTTTTGTATGAACCTCGTTAAAACTTCATTCACACTTTTGCCAGGAATTCAATGACACATCTCTGCTTCTGACAGACGTCCATGACAGAGGTTATTTTGTTAGAGTCTCACACCGTCAATATCTGCATCAGAGAAATGAGATTTTGAGGCCACGAATACAAATTGCAATACTCTCTGATCCATTTGGACGGAATAAAAAATATGAGGCGTTACTTTTGAAACGCCTCTCTCTCTCTCTCTCTTTCTCTCTCTCTCTCTCTATCTATCTATCTATATATATATATATACTAGCAAAAGTACCCGTCGTGTACTGGGTTCAAAAACAGCCTGCAGAAAATGGACTCTGAATTATGAAAGTATGACAGGTTATGAAAAGGAAGGGCTGTAAGGAGATAGATTCGAATTTGGGGGTATCAAAACCAAAGCAAAATATGATGAAAGTAAAAATAAATAGATTAACCCCATAATTTATTATACAATACCTGTTCACACTTAAACACTTATCACAATGTTTTGTGGATCTCTATAAAAAAAAAACATTGTTAAACTTTATGACATATTTTCATTCTATGGAGGTCAGGCGTGAACGAACACCCCATAATTTTATTATACCATATTTCTTCAAACTGAAACATAATTATCAAAGTATACACACGTAATAGATATGAAAAGTCTTTATTAAAGTTGGCGCCTATTTCCATTCTATGGAGGCCAGGCGCGAACGCAGACCCCACAATTTTATTATACTATCCCTATTTAAGTTAAAACATACTTATCAAAGTATTATTATGTACATCTATATCAAAAACACTAGTAAACGTTTTTTTTTAATTTTTAAATTTTTTATTTACATAGTTTGTGGACCAGGCGCGAACGCAGACCCCACAATTTTAATGAACCACTGTTCTGCCAGATCAAACATACCCATTCCTGTGTCTCGATACATCTTCTATTATTATATGTAATCAGTTTTTTAAAATAGTCAACCATATAGGAGCCTATTCGTGAACCGACACACACACACACACACACGCACACACACACACACACACACACACACACACACACACACACACACACACACACACACACACACACACACACACACATATATATACATATAAATATATGAATCAGGCAAAAGTTATAGTTCATTGACTAAGAATGAGTGCTTTATGCCAAATTGATGGTTTAATATGGTTGAATTTGTGAAAATTTTTATATAAAATACTAATCCTATTACCTCTTTTTAATCCCTAACTGCGCATCAAACATATGCTACAATACTTAATTCGGTGCGCTTGTCGAACTCGGAAATCTTTATGCCGAAATTGCGAAATGTAAGGAATTTTAAACGAATATAAAAGGTTCTGTTCGGTTAAAAGGTTTAAACTGTTTACGTATTATTTTGTCTCCGCCTAAAACTAAACGTAAATTCAATTAGCAAAGTTTCTTTCCCAGAGCCGCCCTATTGTGGAACACAATAGTACACGGCTGCTTCCCAGCAGTCTATAATATGAGGTTTTCAAGTCTAATGTAAACAAGTTCCTGTTGAGTTAAATAAACAAACACTATCCAAGTTCCACTCTTACCGATAATAATGAAGTTGTTTCAAAGGCCAACTGACACTCATTAACCCGTATCTTCGAGTGGTATTTGTGTCAAAACATCATCAAAGGAAGAAGCAAAATGTAGGCTAGTCTGAAACAGAAATCGATATATATATATATATATATATATATATATATTGCTATTTGCGTTTGATTTTTAAAATAGGATTAGATAACTTTCTCTCTTTATCGCTTTCCCTTCAGAGAGAGAGAGAGAGAGAGAGAGAGAGAGAGAGAGAGAGAGAGAGAGAGAGAGAGAGAGAGAGAGAGAGAGAGTGTGTGTATATATATATATATATATATATATTATCGTTTTCTATGCAATCTCTTTTAATATTCTCCACTGAAGTATTTAGTTTGGTAATGCATTTTATCCAGCAGAGTTGATAGTTATTTTTTCTTCTATTTCTTTCCTTAAGAATCTGACATTTTCATTTGCGCCCAGCGCGTGCCTGAGTGAGATACCTAAGATGCTGATCTGAAATCAGTTACCCAATAAATGATCGAAAAGAAAACACCGATGCTCATCATGCACGTACACTCATCTCGGAAGATTGCACGACGAATAGTGAGTCACGAAAGGGCGAGAATGTTAATCTCTCTCACTCTCTTGCCCCTTCTTGCTTTTTTCCTCCTACCCCCTTTTAATTGTTTCTCTTTATGTTATTTAATTACTACTTCAATATAATCCCCTTCTTTCTACATTCTTGGAACCAACACAATTATTCTTCAAGTTTTCCCATTGCTTAATGTTGGAAATATAACAATATTTACATAAACTCATGTGGTGATGTTCGTCCATCGCTGGCGATATGACCGTGACTATGTTTTGTCGGTCCGGAGATAGCTCATCAGTTCAATGTTAATTTTGAAGTATCTCTCGCATATAAGACACTTATAAAATTATTCTGTAGCAGAGATGTTGACGCCTCTGTCTTTTTTAATAGCACATTTCCTCTATACAGTGCGTGAACATTAAGCTATTACGGTTCCTTTGTGGCCTGTAGTATGTTAGGAACAATGGCATAAAAAATTGCGTTTGCTATTATACACACCACTCGTTTAAAACGAATTTGTCTGACAGTTAATCTACATCATGTTATATCCTTCGTCATTCTGTATTCCTTTTAGGGAAAGAGGCAATTTACAGAAACGATAAAATATGTTGATGATATTTGCTTTCATTTTGACATTGGAAATAATATTTACTGATATTACAACAATACCTTTATCAACTTAATGGCAAATGAGGGAATGACGTAAGCACTCGACGGTTCTTGGTAAAGAGACTAACTGGATTCAAGGGAAAATGAAATCGGAGAAGAATTTTTACAATACAGGAAACCTTCAACTGTTCACAGTTTCCAATTCGCAAAGCCGTATATTCGTGGATTAGGCTCTTAACCCTATCGCATCGTATACCGGTATACCAGGCCAACGCCATGACGCCATAAGACGAATGCTCGGTAAACAATGTTGCTAATATGTACAGTATATATTTTTGTGACCATCTATTAAATATTTTTAATTGCACATTATCACAGAATTGTATTGTGTTATTATTACCTGAATTGTGCGTACTATATTTATCTAAGTTTGCCCTTAAATTTGTTCCACTTTCTGTCAATTCTAATACATATGATGTATACATAGAAAATGATTTTACAGTAAAGTAATACGATTACATAGTTATGTCATCCGGTGTTACTGTCGTTTTGTACTTACGTTTATTTTTATGGATTAAAATATTGTTGCAGTACAAAATTAGAATGTGTTTATATTATCATTACTACGTTATTGAAATACATAACTGCATGCAATATTACTACAATATTGCTGTATTAATGAGAAAGAGTGTCTTTAGAAAACGTTTGGGAAGCATTTAGTATCATATAATGTCATACAGACACGTTTTAAAACTGCATCCAATATTCGCAGTTTTTCGTTATTTGCGCGTGCGTGCGTGTGTATGAAGAACGTGACCCTCGGGAATAGTGAGGGACCATGTTTTTTTTTCTCGAGATGTCACACTTATCAAGGTCTGAAGGATAATCTAGGATTAGAGTAAAGAATTTATTCACAATATATTTGAAGACGACCCTGCTATAGTCATGAGCAGGCACGGTATTGCGTTCCACAGACGGACAGTTCTGAGAAAGAAACTCTACCCATGGAGTTTTCGGTTAGTTTTAGGCGCCGATATGTATGATGGAAGATGTTGACGGTTGTTATAGCTAGGAGAGTTTTGTTGTGAACGTTTTAGGGCATAGATTATGTTATATACTCGTGTACCAAAAAAGTTACTAAAACGGTGTACGTTGTATAATCGTCTAAATGTTGATATGCGTACTTGGGACGGAGGGTTCATCCAGATGTGTATACGTGTCGCTAAATGTCTGTCGTTGCTTCTTCACTATTTGAACCCTAGAATTATGTTGTTTCTGTCTATTTATGACATATTCATATCTAATTGTTCATATGCAGGTGTGTGTGTGATACATGTATTTTGGACATACCTTAACTTCATGCGTCGTTGATATTGTCCACCTGGAATTCATCTTGTTCTTGGAAGGAAGGCTGGAACCTGTTTGGACGAAACACATTAACTCTAAGACGATGAAATGGTTTTATATAGTTTCACTTTCCAGGTGTCGATCGCAGAAGAATGGAAAGTGAATATCTTTTCTTGCTTGGTTACTTCTACGTCTCTATTTTCACATACGTCAGCCCCCACCCCAGTGAAGTTAAACTGTCCACTCTTCTTTACGTCCAAATTCCAACTCTCTGATCTCCAACTAACCTGATCACATGACTCACACGCAGATCTGATCAGCTGATTAGCCCTCCCGGTAAATTTGTCTGATTTACCATATTTTGACAGATCTTATAAATATTCTTCATATTCATTTCACGTCCATCTCTCCAGTTAGATAGATAGATAGACCGAGATGGATAGATACAGAAATAAATAACTAAATAGATAGATCCACACTTTCTTGTGTTCGACCTATTCCATAGCATTCCTTCCCCGCTTTTTATCAAAATGTATGGCAAGAGATACATTTTCTATTACGCACATTTACAAAGAAGTGAATACATATGCTCACCCCACCAGCAAAGAAAGCTATCATACCATTACCCAATAAATAATTTCATATAATAAATAAAATAACACCCACAAATAATACCATGTCGCGCTAATCCTTGCGCCCTCGAAGATCAACACATTCTCTGTGACCCTATGGCCTCTTATAATAATTCAAATCAGAATTCGATGAGCATCCTTTACTCCCGTCGACACTACGCGTGGTCGATAAATTCTCGGCAATCAACCGAACACTAAAAATCGAGGTCCATCTGCCTCTTCAACACGAAATATCATCGCCCCTGGCTTTATAGACCAGCTTTTCTTCCCATAGGTGCCACAAAACGTTTTCCACATCCCAGACCTTACACCCTTTTTCATTAACCTACAATTATATTACTAATTTTTTGTGGAACACACACAAAAACCCCTCTTCTACTCTTTATAGCGGTCAGCACTCTACTTTCCGAAGTACCTGGCCATATATATTTCATTCATCTTCTCTTGAGAGATTCGTAACATAATGGCTACATCTGCCATTGCAGCCCCTCTGCCCCTTATGCCATGTCAAGGAACATTTAGTTTGTTCCCTGAAGTTGATTAACAACTAAATCCGCTCACACTGGACAGAAATCTTCCGTTCTGCTATGTCGGAAAAAGCTTTTTTTCCAATGTCGGTAACCGCAACTGGCACTTCTAGGCCAATAGCTTCGCGGAAAATATCGGATTTCCACACATGAAGCACTCAAATTTGCTCCATGTTGACTCTACTCGAAATCAACAGAAATCACATATTAAAAAAAAAAGGCGTCATCTCGCATCTTAGGATCATATAGAGGTCACGATAATCTCTCGTCACAGCTATAACGCGCTTCCATAAACACATGGTCCCTACGAGATAAAAGATTTTTTTTACAACATTACGAGAGCATTTTCCTATGTCTCCCGCCGAATTACGAATCCAGAGAAGAATCCCACGAAAAAACAAAACAAACAAAAACAAAAAATTCCGCAATCATCTCCAAACCTAGAACAAATACCGACTGAACCCTTCCAAAACTTAAGAATTAGTTGACCCCTTACTCATAACCCGGTAGTGTGTCTTTTTTTCTATTTCTTACTTCGGTACACTGTTTAAATTTTCTTCTTATTTCTTATTCTTTTTCTCAATTTTATTATTATTATTATTATTATTATTATTATTATTATTATTATTATTATTATTATTATTATTATTATTATTAATTAATTAATTAATTAATTATTTAATAAACAGCATATTCTTACTTTTAAATTAATTGTTATTTAAAACATAACCCCACAAGGCACAGATCACACGACTTGTCCATTCTGCGCAAAAAGACATGTCAAAGAAAAACAACAACAAAAAAAACTGCACAAGACTGATTCGAGAAAACATCAATTACACACAAATAATAATAATAATAATAATAATAATAATAATAATAATAATAATAATAATAACAACAACATTAAATCCTCAGAAGCATCCACAAAGCCTCATCTCACCAAGAATAAAATGCCAGTTTACTATTTACACATCTTTTTTTTTACACAGCGGTCACCACTTATTAAGGCCCGGAAGCCACTCAGGGATAAGGGTTATTGCAAGTACATTACGTTAGTGTGGAGAGTTGATGAAGTGTTTACTTAAGGGTCAATGACTGATATGAACGTAACGACTTTTATTCTATAAATGGATAGGAACACGTGCACAACTTATCCGGAAATAGAAATCTTCTTACGCTCTAGAAAAACACAACATGCCAGTTGGCAAAAAGACCATTATGGCAAACAGACGTTAAGTATTTTTAAAATTCATCCTAAATGTTTTCCATGTTACCTTGTTTAAACTTGTTTTTCTTGTTTTATTTATGTATATGTATTTATTTGTATCTATTTCCTGTCTTATTCGTCACCCTCACCCCATGCTACAAAGTAAACTAGCGATAAAAAACAAAATAAAATGCCGGGAATTATTTTTCTCTATTAGAGTAGATAAATTTAGGACTTTATTGAAGTGATATACTTAATATATACTATTACTGCAAGCTTGCCTATATTGAAAATGCTTGCTTCCTGGCTAGCCAATCAAACCAGCTAATATAGTTAGTCTGATTTTCAATTATATTCGAAATATAATACAGTGACATTAGCAAAGAAAAAGTCACCTATGAAAACGAACCTCCTAAATTAAAACCTTGAATAATTATCTAAACTCGAATGTAAATTAATATTAAGCCGACTTTACAAATTGATAAAAGTTAATTACTGGATTTTAATTATAAAGGTTATATTATTCAAACTCGAGACAGATAACGACAAACTTCCACCCATTAATATGGGAGGGGAGATTATCATCAAAAGTTTCCAGAATTGATAACTTAGCACCGGACTTATTACTTAGATATAAATAAGTCACTTGTACCCATTCCCCTCCTCCCCCTTTTTTTAAATGGAGAGTAGATAATACAGTGGATGTGTTATCGTCAGCTCCAGTAACTCTCACTTCTCCTTTTATGTCCCTTAATCCTCATTCAATGAGTGATTTTTCTGAAAAAGGGCGAAGAAAAAGCTGCTTAAAGGTCGGTAGTACTTGGTGAACAGTAGTATGAGATGTCGGAAAATTTTCTGTCTCTATATCTGTCCTTATGGCCATGTCACTAGTAAGGGTGCTGGAGGTAAATGTTTTGTCTGGGCTGACGTTATCCGCCTGATAGTCAGGGACCCGAACCTTGAAATAACCACTAAGGAGGCTGTCCTATCAGCAGGCGCAAAGTACTGGGACTGCTGTATTGCCATTTGGTGAGTGGATCTGGACCATACAGTAGTCTCTGGTGGGGCCTCTCGATGCCATACTATTGGGTAATTGTTACGGCTTTACCTTTTCATGTGCTACAAAAAAAAATTCCGGTCTTTTTCTCTCGTACTTTCCCTCTCTGTACTGCTCTAACCAACTATGCCGACTTGTTCCACAAATCCCAAAACCTCAACATGAAATATCTCCAGAAAAAAAAAACTCGAATAAACCTAGAACCCCATCTTCCAACGTAGACCCCTATTACAGGTCTCCTTCTCCAACATCAGGGGGTCTACGTTCCAACCTTCCAGAGGTTGAAACCCAATTACAGGAGACGAAACCGAACATATTATTTCTAAGCGAAACTGGAATAGGGCCGACCACTTCGCTAGATTAGTTCATAATTAACCGATACTCTAATTTAACAGCTAAATCTGACCCCCAAGATCGCCATTGATATGGAATATGTGCCTACATTAAAGATGGCTTCCCATGTGGCAGGGATATCTCTAGAGAAGATCCTAACTTACCCTATATGTGCTTCCGGATTGCACTTGCTAACACCACTGCATTTATATTTACCCTCTATCGGCCCCACAACAGCGGATTTACTATATTTAAGAGCATATCTGAGAAAAGAGACCACATCATGTCTGCACATCCCTCGGCTAACATCCACATCTGTGGTGACTTCAACGTCCATAACGTGGAATGGCTGACCCATTCAAATAAGACAGACGTTGAGGGGAGGTTCTGTCATGATTTTGCCATTGCTTATGACCTCACTCAGATTGTTCGCGAACCCACCCGTGTGCCCAATACACCCGGTCAATATGCAAGCCTCCTAGACCTTTTTCTCTCAACTTCCCCTGAGCTATGTTCATGTTCCGTTCATTCTCCTCTAGGAGCCTCCGACCACTCCGTTGTATCAGTTAAGATAAAAATGAAATGTAATAAGTCACCAGACGTACCCCTCCATCGTACTGTATACCGATACTCTATGGCTGACTGGGATAGCTTCCGTACATTCATATCTGATTTACCTCCTCACTCCATGTTTAAAAAGGAAGTGTCCTCTATAGTATCAGATCTGACCGAATGGTTAATTGTAAGCATAGACCAATTCATACCATCTAAAAAATTCCAACAAATCCTAACAGCCAGCCATGGTTCTCCCCAGAATGTGCTGCTGCTATCGCGCACAGAAATCACCTTTTCCATAGCTACCAACGTAATAGATGCACTGAGACTAAAGCTGCTTTCAGAACTGCCAGCAACCACTGTAAAAGAGTAATAAAAAATGCAAGAGAGTTATATGCCCAGTCTGTTAAATCCAAGGTAGCTGATCAGCGACTTGGTTCCCACCAATTTTGGCAAATAACAAATAGGATCCTGAATAGAAGTGTGCGTTCTATCCCAACCATTATCAATGGACCAGAGGTCATCTCGTCAGACAAGGCCAAACTATTTGCAAAGAACTTTGCAGCGAATTCTACCCTATGCGACGAAGGCCATCAACTCCCCATATTTCCTCCTATAACACAAAGCACGCTAGGTAACAAACAAATATCCGTGCATGAGGTCGCCGAGCTAATAAAGAACCTAGATTCCAGTAAAGCAACTGGCCCTGACGGCATCCCAATTATAGTGTTAAAAAAGCGTCAACCAGAACTTGCTCCCATACTTACGAAACTGTTTAAGCGCTGACTTAAGGAGAAGTGCTTTCCGACTCCCTGGAAGACCTCATCAGTATGCCCTGTATTTACGAATTCAGGTGATAAGTCATCTCCCTCTCAGTACAGACCAATAAGTCTCCTGTGTGTTATGAGTAAGTTGCTGGAATCCATATTAAATAGAGAAATAGTCAACCACCTTAAGAGAAACAACCTTCTTAGTGACACACAATATGTTTTCCGCTCTGCAAGATCTACCGCAGATGTGCTGACGGTTATATCTTACAGGATTAGTGAATCTCTTGACAAAGGCTTCCTTTCTAGGGCAATTGCTCTTGACATATCAAAAGCCTTCGACAAGGTATGGCATAAGGGTTTACTTAACAAGATTCCCAGCTACGGTATAACTGGAAATTTTTTCTCAATCATTAAATCATTTCTCTCAGATAGGCTCATAAGAGTAGTGGTCGATGGACAAAAATCAGAGGACTGCAGTATTAATGCTGGAGTCCCTCAGGGGTCCATCCTGGGCCCAACTCTCTTCCTGCTCTACATCAATGACCTCCCTAAACACATACTTAAATCATTCGTTGACATCTATGCTGATGACACGACCATCTACGGCAACACATCAAAGACTGTAAATGACAAAGTTCTCTCTGATTCTCTCTCCTCTGATCTCGAGCGCGTGGTTCAGTGGGGGAAGACGTGCCTGGTTACCTTTAATGCATCCAAAACCAAACCCCTATCCTTACATCATCAACGCTCTGATCCCCATCTGCCATCAATTGGGATGGATGGTCTGGGAGAGGCTCCGTGTTTTGACAAGCTTCTGGGTTTGACCTTTACTCCTGATCTGAATTGGAACACGTACATCAAGTCTGTCGCCAAGGTCGCTGGAAAGATTGTGGGATTCTTCTACCGCTCTAGAAGATATCTCACTACTGATGCAATTCTCTATCTATATAAAAGCCAAGCACGTCCAGGAGCTGCTAAAAATAGCCTATCCTGCCTTGACAGAGTACAAAATAGACTTCGTGGCTTAGTGGGGGATGCCCTTTTCTCTACCCTGTAACCTCTCTCCCACAGAAGAAACGTTGCGAGCCTATCCTTGTTTTATTGTTATTTCCATGGCAAGTGCTCGTCTGAACTCCAATCTCTGGTCCCCCCTCGCCAATCTTTCACGAAAAACACCCGTCTAGCCGAATCCACTGTGAAAATTCCCCCCACTCTTTATCTATGCCTAAATCAAAACGTGGATTCCATGAACAAAGCTTCTTTCTTAGAACTGCACGCCTGTGGAACTCTGTTCCGTCTGCCTGCATCCCACCTGACTACAACTTGGATGTCTTCATGTCCAACGTTAACAAATTCCTAATGAACCGCCCCCTTAAGTAAACAATTCATCAAATCTCCAAAGTAACGTAATGTACTTGCAATAACCCTTATCCCTGAGTAGCTTCCGGGCCTTTATAAGTGGTAAAGAAAGTCTAAACAACAAAATACATATCCATGGGACCTAAAATTGTCCACGCCAGCAAATTCTGAGGTCGGCTGCATTCACTGCCCCACAGAATATCATTAAAAAAATCAAAGTCGTTTACAAAAAATACAAAGACATTTACAATTAAAATACATAGTCGTTTACAAAAAAGGAAAAAAAAAATGATTTACTTATAAACTTCTAGACAATCCTTCATCAAAATAAAAGTTCAACAAAATAACAGATCCATGGAAACTAAAATTGTCCACGTCACTAAAATTCTGGGGTTTTCCGAAAAAGAAAAATAACCTCTTTGTATTCAGAAAAAAAATCAAAATTGTTGCACACATACATAACATAATTAAAATAATCAGGAGTGAAACTTTTGCTGGATGCCACATTATCAGTCCCTCTATCACACCAAGAACAAGTGATTTTTTTTCAATCACATATAAAACAATCCCTTTTTTTCTTAATCTAAAGACATTCTTTTCTATTCTTCAAGACATACATATTAAAATTTCATTATACAGTTTACATCCATTTATATACAATGAACAACATTTTTCCTATAACAGAAAAAAAAAATTCCTAAGAAAAAACACCATACAAATTGGAAAAAATGTTTCACGTTGGCAGAAATTGTCCATTGTTTCACACAAAAAGAATACCGAGTTTTACAGTTTACAATTGCGACATGTACACATACTAAATTCCATAACAAACTATTTTGATTGACATGTTTCTCTTAAGCTGACAGGCCTTTTCAACCACACACTGTAACTAAAATTCTCGTGGTTTCTTCTTTTGCTTTTTTTCTTTCTTTCTGTTTTTCACATTGTCAATGTTAATATTTTTTCTTCTTCTATTTTCAGTTTGCAGTTTTCATATTGAAAATCAACAATTTTTCTATTTTTATGTTTATCGTTCCATCTTTTTTCCTCCTTAGTTCTTCTCATTATTTTTGTCTACACAGTAAACTTTTTTTATAACGTACCGTTCTTCTGTTTTTTTTCTTATTAATTTGATATATAAATCTATCTATCTATCTATCTATCTATCTATCTATCTATCTATCTATCTATATAATTTTAATGTGTCTATTTTTTCTTCAGAACCATTCCTTTCTTTTTTCCGTTGTGTAATTTTTTTTTCAAAGGACCCCTCTTTATTGTGTTTCGTGGTATGGTTCCTTTTTTACTCTTCTTTATCTTTTCTTCTTTATGTCTAGTGTCCAATAAATTTTTTTTCATTGTGTCTTTTTTTTTTCACCGTGGTAACCATCAGGTTCGATTTTTTCCCCACACCCTTGTATAGGTGCACTGGTAACGAGCAAAAGGAGTATGTTATATACTCGTGTACCAAAAAAGTCACCAAAGCAGTGTATGTTGTATAATCGTATGTTGATATGCGTGCTTGGAACTGATGTGTATACGTGTCGCTAAATGTCTGTCGTTGCTTCTTCACTATTTGAACCCTAGAATTGTTGCTGTCTATTTATGATATATTCATATCTAATTGTTCATATGCGTGTGTGTGTGTGTGTGTGTGATACATGTATTTTGGACATACCTTAACTTCATGCGTCGTTGATCTTGTCCATCTGGAATTCATCTTGTTCTTGGAGGGAAGGCTGGAACCTGTTTGGACAAAACACACTGACTCCAAGACGATGATTGGTTTTATATAGTTTCTTATTCACTTTCCAGGGGCAGAAGAATGGAAAGTGAATATCTTTTCTTGCTTGGTTACTTCTGCGTCTCTATTTTCACACACGTCAGCTCCCACCCCAGTGAAGGGGTCGACGACTTGTTAAACCGTCCGCTCTTCTTTACGTCCAAATTCCAACTCTCTGATCTCCAGCTAACCTGATCACGTGACTCACACGCAGATCCGATCAGCTGACTAGCCCTTCCGGTAAATTTGTCTACAATATAATTTGCCATATTTTGACAGATCTTATAAATATTCTTCATATTCATCTCACGTCCATCTCTCCAGTTAGATAGATAGATAGACCGAGATGGATAGATACAGAAATAGATAACTAAATAGATAGATCGACACTTTTTCGTGTTCGACCTATTCCATAAAAATTGGAGCTCAGCCGAGGATCTACCATAAAAGTAATTACAGAGCAGAGACAGACTCGCAACATCTCTTCTGCGAGAAAGAGGAAGTAGGGAAATTGTCCTCGTCCACTAAATTCCGAATATTTTGTACCCTGGCAATTCTGTATAAATACTTTCATTCCTAAACGGAAAACAAACAAAATCAGTCTATTATGAAATAGAATTATTAATTGAAATATTATTGTGCTTTCATGGAAGCAGTTTGAAACTCTCCCCAGCAATAAAAAAAATAATGGTAGAATAACAAACTTTATGAGAATTGAGATTACGCTATTAAAGTTCTGCATTTAGAAAATTGGATATTTAGGATTTCAGCGCGTATTGATGCTGGTGTTCGTTCAGTGTTTGAGAAGATGACCGTAGTCATGTAGTTGTTCAGTGTGTCTCGAGATGAGCCGTCAGTCCCATCTAAGCTCTGACGTATCTCCCGCATATAAGATTGTTATGTAAATGTAAACTTAAAATAACCACATTCCATTGTGAGGTTAAAATTAAGCAGATAATAAAATAATTCTTACGTAAAAGTAGAATATGATATTATGGAATGAAGTCTCCGGGAATTTGGCGTAGAAGTGATAAGACATTGGCTCTTTCATCACCGCATGGAACTGGAATGGGATGATGCATTTCATCTTGCAGTACTTTTTGCAAGAAGTAAATCCGAATCTCCAAACAATATAATGGAGTTATTAGTTGTCTTTTATTGCCTGTTTTTTTCAAACACAACGAGGGTAAAAAGACGAAATCAACAGCTCTGCGACTATTTCATTATTTCATTAATAAAGTCAAAACTAATATGGATCTTATATGGATATATATAATATATATGTTATGGCTTGGTATTAGCCACAATGAAAACGGAACAACGGTGTAAGTTTATACGTGTATTAAAAAAGGATATACAAAAGGTTACAGCATGGAGAGAGTTCTACGTTCCACCGAGCACGTGAGGTTAACTCCAGAACTAGAGCCATTACTGGGATCGTTAAGCGTTCCAGTATATATGCATGGTGGTTGACTTCATTCAGAGGGTGGTTCCCCACAACAATACGCACACACACACACACACACACACACACACACATATATATATATATATATATATATATATATATATATATTACTGAAAGCAAAGGGATGTAGTGTTTACCTGATATACACAATGGTAAACTTCAAACTAACAAAAATAACAGTATTTATATATAGAAAATGTAATCCCAACCGAATTAAAAAAGCTCAATACGCAATAGAGAGTAGAGCTTATTATAAGAGAAAAAAAAAATAAAAACTGTAAGTTGAACTTTACAATCAAAATTTATTGTTCGACTGAATACTCCAATTGTGACGTGATCGACTTGAGGGAGCAGTTTGCCCTCATTAGGGAGCCGGGTATGCTAAGATAGCTTTAATCGATCCCGAGTAATAGCGGATATCCCCAAGACTTAAAGTAGAAGATAGAGATATATATTTTATTTTATTGTCAAAATAGATATATTTGCTTATTGTTTGGAAGTCAGAGAGATATATTTTGTATTCAAAATTGACGGCAGAAATCTGGGAACAATAACAATTGACATTGTCACGATTCAAATCCAATGTTAACAGATTCCTAATGAACCGCCCCCTTAAGTAAACACTTCATCAAATCTCCACACTAACGTAATGTATTTGCAATAACCCTTATCCATGAGTGGCTTCCGGGCCTTGATAAGTGGTGATCACTGTGTAAAAAAAAATTGTCTGGCCTCGACGAACTCAGAGCTAGATGCTCGGACTGACAGTCGGTGACCTTAGAGGTTATGAGAATTTAATATTGACTTGAATCTCAGATTGCAAAATTAGTGATATGGCCGAATTGCACACCCGCAAAATTTGGGGGTTTCCCTAATATCGTGGCGTAATTTGATTGACTTAGGAAATCATCTCCCCCATACCTGACCGTACTATATAGTGCTAGCGCCGCGCTAAATTAGCCAGTTTCGAGGCAGTTTCCAGCGAGAGTTTGTGCGCAGAACTCGAAGTAGCCACATCGTTCCCTGAAGACGTGACCCTTCCTCCAAATCCTTCTGACGCTGTCTGTGAAGAGAAGAGAGATTTGAGACTTTTAAAAACTTACTAAGAACTGAACCATATATCTGTAAAAAGACCTGAAATATATTTGTGAAGTAGAATAGACTTCACGTGTCTGTTTTTCTTTTGCCTGCGACTTCGATATTCGCTTTCAGCATATAGGATTCAATGTAACGACCCTCTGAGAAGAACCAGACGATCCGAACCGAAGTTTCCAAGACAACAGGAGTCCTAGCGAACTTCATAAGAGACGGGGTGTTACACAAAAACAATTCACAAAGTCCTTATTCCGCGGAGTTTCAAAGAATGCTATTTTTATTATTCTTCTCATCAGAGGACATAAAGAAATCAGCAACTTGTATTTGTAGCAATGCTAGAATTTGCTAGTTAAGGCATTAAGTGAAACCGCAATTTATTGTAGTTATAAATTTTCCAAATAAAAAAAGGAAAAAAATATTGGATATGTAAAAAACTAATATAAAAAACAAACCGCGCATAATATTTCAGCTTGAATGAAACTTCTCTAGAGTTGATCCAAAATGCAAAGTAGTTCTTTAGATAGAATGTATTCCAAAATATGTCCAGCGTGATGATGCATATAATCCAATTGGAAAGTTTTGAAAAATCCGATTGGAAAGTTTACAAAACAGCTGAAATAATGAAAATTGTTTTTCTCCGGGCAGTGCAGTAGTTCAAAGAGAAGTCTGTCCCTAGTCAAATGGGATGTAATAGTAAGAAGAGAGAAATCCAAAATGAGAACCTTCATCCACGGCTTAAAAAGAAAAAGTGATTTCAAGCGGGGAGGGGGCCGTGAAAGCTCGTATTACTGTGACCGGAAATTGTCTAAACAGAATGAAACAGATATTTCTATAAAGAAATTCGATGTCATTATTAAAAGCAAAAGTGTAGGACTGGTAATTATAATTTTTGAAGTGTTGCAGAATCATAGGCTTAGAAATGTGACTGATTCTTTTGGCCAGACGTTCTCTCATTTACTTGACAATAAGCTTTTTACCAGGAAGGACACCTCTGATAGTGGCTTATATAATTTACTGTCGATTACATCCAAAATATAGTCGTACCATAAATAGTCTTTCCTATATACTGTGTCCGGTTGTAATAATATTTTCGATGCTATTTCCTTCAAAACCTTCCTTTTTATTTGATTAAGCAGTTTTGTAATATTATTGAAAGACTCAGAAATTTGATTAATCATAATATCTTTAGATTTACTAAAAAAGTCCTCGCATGAAATAGCCGATTCTCTATTATTTCTATTAACATAAGTTCTATCTCTAATACCGAAGCAAAGCTGGATATAATCGACCTACATTTTCGGAATCTTGTAGGTTAAATTTTTTAACTATAATTTCAAAACATATGGGTAAATTACTCTCATTTTTAAAATTATTATGTCTTCCTTATCCTGACGTATCTTTAGGATATCGTTATCTACATTTCCTAAACTATTATATCCATTACTTAAAAATTTTTCAATACTTTGTATGGAAAAAGACGACCTACTACAGGTTTAATAACATGAATACCTCTCTTAGTACTAGTTCTATGCAAATTCATACGTTTATTTAGAGGCATTACAGTTTCCCCTACGTATTATAGATTACAATTTTTACAGGAAAACAGGTAGACTAAATTTTGTGACCTACATAACAAATCTTTAGAATGATTAATAACTGGATACATTTTTATTCGTCACATTTTATTCATATTTTTTTAGATGTTATAAGAATATTACAAGTTTTACATAATGAAGCTCCACAAGGAGCAACATCAAAATTATTTTCGGCCGAACAAGTCTCATTTGCTACTTCGAAAGAAGAAGTTCCTACTTCTATATTACTAATGACAACGGCTTGAACCTGCGATATTTATTCGACCTTCTTGGGTCGAAAGCTCTAGGGGAACTCACTAGTTCTCAGGACTGCCCAGACCTAGCTTGCAATCTTTTTTAATATATTTAAAGTTATTTTATATAATTATTTTTGTGTTTTATCAGTGAAAAAAAAAACAAACTTGAGTACCTTTGGTACCAGAAAAGTATTTCAATTAGAGGAAGGAAACCTAGCCATATATATTTAAATACCCAATATATAGTCTTGGAAGTTTTTAACCTTTAAAACTATACAAAAAACTTATTTAATGTTTATATCTTTTATCATTCGTTAGACAACTATTTAGTCAGTAAGTCATTTAATAACCTGCAATATACACGAACGCTATTACTTTATATATATATATAGATATAAGATATAAGATATAAGATATATATATATATATATATATATATATATATATATATATATATATATATATAAGAAACAATCAATACAGCGGAAATGAAATGTTTATCCGATAGAATCAAAGATAAAATTCAAAGAAATATAAATATTAATATTTATATATTAATGTATTAATCCCAACCATATATATATATATATATATATATATATATATATATATATATATATATATATATATATATATATATATATATATATACATATATATATATATATGTGTGTGTGTGTGTGTGTGTGTGTGTGTGTGTGTGTATATATATATAGTTTAGTGGAGATGGAAATTAATAAAAACTGAAGAAAGTGCTCAATACTGTTGTAGAGCAAATATGCGTTTTATCTTTTATTACCGTATCTTTCTGTAAGTTACATTATGGTTTCGGCAACACAGCTGTTTTTTTGGCCGTCTGTAGCGTCCTCAGACTTTTACATTTTTGTAAAAGTCTGAGGACGCTACAGACAGCAAAAAAAACAAAAAAAAACGGCCGTGTAGCCGAAACAATGATGTAACTTAACAGAAAGATACGGTAATAAAAAATAAAACGTATATATATATATATATATATATATATATATATATTTATATATATATATATATATATATACTGGCAAAGATACCCGCGCATCGCACGAGACTTTTCTGCACACTTAGGTACGCGATGTGTGAGCACCTTTCCAGTAAGTGGGTGTTGTAAGAGGGAAGTAAATTTCAACTCGATGCTTAAATCTTACCTAACACATTGAATACTGAAAACATACCACAATCAGATCATATTAGTTTTCATCATATCCTTTTGTAGAACTTTTCATTGAAATGCCTCGTAGTAAACTACATTTCTGCTTCTTTGATTTGGAGCCAGAGTGTAGAGTTTTTCTGAACTTCCTCTCCTGATGGAGACGTAGAACATACCGTGACTGAAGCAGTCTGATGTCAGGTCTACGCTAATGGTTTTAAACGCCTGACCTTGACTTTTATTTATGCTCATTGCAAAACACACCTTCACAGGAAACATTTCTAAATAGTACAATTACAACAACGCCCCAACATTCCCCCGGCCGCCTCCGACCCCCCCTGCCCCAATATAAACAAAATGTTTTTTTTTGGGAAGGGGCCAACGTGTGGGTGCTCATGTTAGGTTAAATTATCATAGAAAAGTGATCCCCCACCTTATTGAAACTAACATTTCTTCAAAACGTCCCAGGGTCCAGGAGTTCATACCATGCAAACGGTAAATTTGCGACGGGTTTGATTATCAGATTTGATGTCAGAAGAAAAAATCGGTTTGTGTCAAAAAACGAAAATAAATGTCTTTTTTATAATAAAAATAACTACTTGTCCAATCATGAGTAAGTGAAAGGAGGCCTGGGGTCATTTTTTGGCTCGTTTGGCTCATTTTTGGTGTTTTTCAGTAAATGCACGGGCGGCCATCTTGCTTGCCAAACTGTAGTGATTACGTTGGATACTGAATGTCTCCAAATATGAATAACTGCTCGTTTGCGCAAGAAATAAAGGCAATATTCGTTCTCAGCGTCCCCCAAACCCTATTAAAGTCGACAATTCAAAGGTGAATGCCGAGGGGTCGGCAAACTAAAAAAATACCGATTTATGGTAATAATTATACCATTGCGATGTATGTGATATCATATATGATAAAAAAAATTATATTAAATCTATATAATTATAAAACTCAAATAACCTTGTAACGGGTATTGTAACTCAACATCTGGTTTACGATTTCCGGTTGCGTATGCGTACATAATCATAAACCCATAAACCCGTAAACAAATAAACATAAATCGCTACTTTTGCAGAAGTTGACCTTCGCACTAAAATAGTAACGCTATTGTTTAGAAATTATTATTTAACATGGGAAGGATGTTGATGTTTTGCAACTATTCTGTATTACAACTATACTCTCACAATTTTCTTACAAAGAGATCAACTTTAACCCGTTGACAACGTATTGTTTTACTGTGTACGTTTTCAGTGTCCCAATTGCTTTTTTTCGCGTTTAAATTATCCAAATAAAAAAATTGTTAATACTTTTTGCATTCTTTTTACATCGTTCATTTCCGTATTACGTTTAAGTTATTTTAAGGCAATTTTCTTACAAATAAATCTGCATTAACCCGTTGACAACCATAAGAGCATTTTACAACGTATTGTTTTACTGTGTACGTTTTCAGCGCCCCAATTGTTTTGCGTTTAAATTAAAAGATACATCAAAATAAGTATTATGCTATCTGTTCCGTGCACATTTACCTATAAGTATGGCAAACAAACCACTCATAGTTCAATGGCTGTAATTTTTTTAATAAAAAATAAACAATTATAAACAGAACGATAAATTATATCGGCGTAAAACTACTAAATACAGTGACCCCCCCCCGGATAATTCAACAATAACAGATACAAAAGGTTGGTACTCTGCAGAGAGAGATCCAGACGTAACTCAGCGCACGCCCGGCTTTCTCCGGAAGATGCCGTCAACAGCCGGAGTAAGCCGAGCGTCGCCGAGAAAATTAAGCCGTCTGACTAAACATAAAGCTGAACCAATGACACTGTAGCGCGATGGTTTTCAACGCGACGCGCATTCGCGCAAGTCGAAAATTCAAAGCAGCAGACGACAATTTGGAAGAGGAAGAAAAGAAAACAAATTAGTAAAAAAACAAAACAAAACAAAAACACACCATTTCGTAGGTTAACGTCAGAAAACCCCCCACAAAACATAAACTTTACAGCCTTAAGTGAGCCGATGGAAAAAAAAATTAACTGGAACGGACGAAAACTTGTGCATCATGCGGACAAGGAAGGGTAAGCGATGGCTATGCCTGGAGGTGTCAGGTTACCACATGCCGAACCTTTACATCATCCGGAGTGGTACCTTTTTTTTTTTTTTGCCAAGTCTAGGTCTAGAATTGCCATTGTGGGCGTTTGAGTGAGCAACACAGAAAGACCTCCAGCACGAATGCGGAATACGATTTACGCACACACACCATTAATAAAACAACGGTCTGAGGAAACAACAACAATATCTGTTTTAATATGAAAAAGAAAAAAAAAAAAAAACTATCCCACCCAGTTTTGTTTCAATTTTTCTAGTTTTCAGGTTTTTCCTTGAGAAAAAAGAAAAGAAAGAAAAAAAAAACAAATAAAAATAACACCCGAAAAAACAAAGATAATGTTTTTTACTGAAAATTTTTTTTACAAAAAAAGTGTTTATTTGACTTACCTTTGAACCTTTTCTCGAACAAAAAAATTGTTCAATGTCAAATTTCTTTCCAACTCCTCAAAAAACATTTTTATAGGTTTTCGGTTGTGCTGAAGACGAATATCACATTTAAATTTGGGGTAGGTAAGTAGTTTTCATGATATGAAGAAATTTTTTTCCAAAAGTTTGGGATCACTTTCCAATATAAATCTAACGTAAAATGAGCACACACTTTCTGGCCACCAGTAATTTCTTCATATCAAAACAAATTTAACTGATATTCGTTTTCAGCATCTCCGAAAACCGGTGCTGTTTTTTTTTTTTTTACTAAGATTCGTTCATTTTTCATCTCATAATTTAGGACGCTAATTATGCTGTCAGTAAGTTTACAAAAACATACTTTTTTTCATTATACAACTTGTATAGTTGTTAACAGGTGCTTCAGTAGTTAAATATTTCACAAAAATTCTGTTTACAACAGAATTTATGCGAAATATTAAACGATTTTGCCTTAATGGTTTAATGATTAATGTCGGCACGTTACTTACGGAAAACGGTTAATTAAACTACAGAAGCACCCGTTCAAAACTATACAAGTTCTATAATTGAATAACCACCTAAAAACAAAACAAAACAAAACAAAAAACGCTCGTGTAAGCTTACTGACGGCATTATTAGTGTCATAGCTTATAAAAAAATGAACGAATCTCTTAGTAAAAGCAACAGCGCCGGTTTTCGGGGGTGCTAAAAACGAATATCACAGTTAAATTTGTTTCATGATATGAATAACTTATTAGGTGTCCAGAAAGTGGGTGGTCATTTTACGTTCAATTCATATAGGACAGTGATCCCCCACTTTTTGAAAAAGTAATTTCTTCATATCATGCACCAAATTTAAATGTGATATTCGTTTTCAGCACCACCAAAAAACTATAAAAGTTGTCATTTTAAAGTTTTTTGAGGAGTTGGAGAGAAACTTGACATTGACCAAAAAATCTTTAACATTATTTATTAAAAAAAATATATATAGCATAAACAAAACAATAATATTATAAAATTTTTCTTTACAGTTAATAAAGTTTAAAATTTAAGGTAGGTTTTCTTTTCTTGTTATGCTTTCATCGGCGACGCTTGGCTTAATTTCCTCAGAGACGCTCGGTTTACTCCGGCTGTGGGCGTCATGTTCCGGAGAAAGCCGGGCGGACTCTGAGTTATGTCTGGATCACTCTCTGCATGAGTACCAAAAGGTTACTTAAAAATTAAGAATAAGTGAAAAAAAAATTACCTCCGAATTAAAAATAAAAATTATAATTCAGCTTAGAAGAATATTTCGAAATGAAAACAAATCTATTAAAGAACATATTTAATAACCTGCTTAAAGAATTAAACTATCACAGTTATTCCCCTTGGTTTTCTGGTTTGAAAATTAAAAGATTTAAGATTTACGATAATAATAAAAAAGTTAAATAAAATATAAATTGAAATGAAAATAAACTAAATAATTACATTTAAAATTATATTTTTAATAGTACACTATTAACGAGGCTATTATGTCGAATAAGTGATATAATCGAGCTAATTATTTAAAATGATTTAATTTAATGTAATATGCTACTAACCATAACTCAGTCGATTTATATGTGATGTGAAGAATGCTATATGTAGAAGTTACGCAAGAAAAAAAAAATGAATGTCTCCTTTGACAGAAGTATCCTACAATGGGCATTAATATTTCTTGACCCGGAGAGATGTATACACACTATATACACTTTATATTTCTTTGATCATAGGGAGTTGTACACACTATATATGTATATATATATATATATATATATATATATATATATATATATATATATATATATATATAAGAAACAATCAATACAGCGGAAATGAAATGTTTATCCGATATAATCAAATGTAAACTTCAAAGAAGTATACATATTAATATTTATATGTTAATGTATTAATCCCAACCAAATAAAAAACTCAATACAGACACAATAGAAAGTAGAGCTTATTAGAAAAGAAAAAAAAAATTAAACTGTAAATTAAAATTTACAATTAGATTGATTATTTGCAAAAACAATTAATGTATGCGTATATATGTTTTTGTGTGTATACATATATAAATGTATATTTATGTGTGTGTATACGTATTTTTGTGTATGTGTATATGTATATGTATATATGTGGTATGCGGATAGGAGTATGCGTGTATGTATGCATGAGTACACAATAAATATGTATGTGAGATTTAAAATTTTATTTTGACCTTCTCAGTTTTTCATTCTGTCTTTTGTTTTATAAGACGAATGTCTGAAGATAATAGTTTTTAGTTTATTCTATTCATGAATAATAAATCAAATGACTTATTTCCAAATCAAAAGTTTGAAATCGCAGCTACGGCGTAATTCGTCCTAGTGTTCATAATTCTAGGTAGAAGTTGCAGTTGATCAGAACTGTCATCCAGTTTGGGTCTTTTCTTGATTATACACCCGATATTTCCCCCTTCTTTCCGTTTATTTTTTTCCGTGTCTTTTTCAATCATGTTACCCGTCCTTTTCTCTCCCGCCAATCTCAATTCCTCCACCACTTTCCCACCACTTACATTATTTCTCTACTTCTTTATTCATTTTCTCATCTCTATTTTATTTCTCCTGTCTTTTTCCTCACCTTTTCCCCCTCGGTTCTTCTTTACTCAAATAAATACAATTAACTCTAGTAATTTTCTCACTTTTTAAATCAAATGCTAACCTGACTAGCTCTCCTCATTCGAGAAGGCCTATAGAGGGTCGAAATGATTTTATAAAGAGATTGGGCTAACTATGTGTTCTGTCTTTTCTTTCAACTCTTATGTATGCTCTGCTTCGCATTCAGCTTTCACATCGGAGATTTCCTACAAAAATTGCTTTATCCTTTTGGTATTTACCCTCCCTTACTTTCTCTCCCTCTCCTTCTCCTTCTCTCTCTCCCCCTCTCTCACTCCCTCTCTCTCGCTCTCTCTCTCTATATATATATATATTGTATTAATTAAAGTTGAATTTGCATAACTCATTCCATAGTTATATGTCTTCATTTACTTCAGTTCGTGTCAATCCATTAAACATCTGCATTGCATTGCTTTCTATAAATTACACTTATATGCACACTAAACAATGCTACAAGCAAACTATAACAGCAATAAATAATTTAGATTTACGTTCTTTTGAATTAACTTTTACTTGATATCGTTACTGTTTTCCAGTTCTTTCTTGTACGCAAAACATTTATCTTTTTCGGCGAAAAAGCATAATGTTGGTCACTCGCCATTCGGAATTGGGAACGGCCATTGTGAAAGAAAAGACAGTTAATACCAATTATCTCAACTTTGGAAAGAACGAGATGAACACTATCAATTTACTTGCCTATGGAAATCTTATATGAATGCGCTGTTGCAACATATAAATTGGTAAGATGCTGAATCCGCAAAGTTGATGTAATATGCCCTGAGAAAAAATTTTAGCCTGTGGAAATAATCTCCTAATATTGATGGAGATGTTTTGTCCCGGATAATGAAAAAAGGGAGGATGTTCTACGGAGAGAAATAGTCTAAAAACAAAGCAACCGTAAAGCATGAGTGAAACAAATTGAAATCTGGCAACCAAAGAGACGGAGATCTTTTCAGCTGTCCAAGACGAGTTTG